>NW_016828162.1:228468-253724 GCF_001698545.2 Rhinopithecus bieti
CACACACACACACACACACACACACACACACACACACACACAGAGAAAGTGTATATTTAGGGACTTCCCAGGTGGCCAGGGAGTTGAATTGCAGGAGAGAAGGTGGCAGGAAACAGTGCATTTCTTTTTTTTTTTTTTTTTGAGACAGAGTCTTGCTCTGTTACCCAGGCTGGAGTGCAGTAGCGCGATCTTGGCCACCTGCAACCTCCACCTCCCAGGTTCAAGCAGTTCTCCTGCCTCAGCCTCCCAAGTAGCTGAGATTACAGGCATATGCCACTATGCCTGGCTAATTTTGTATTTTTAGTAGAGATGGGGTTTCATCATGTTGGCCAGACTGTTCTCAAACTCCTGACCTCAGATGATCTACCCACCTCAGCCTCCCAAAGTGCTGGGATTACAGGCATGAGACACTGTGCCTGGTCTAGAGTGCCTTTCATGAAGGCCTCATAGAAACCATCTTCCCCTCCATGGATAAAAGAACTTCCTGGCTGGGTGTGATGGCTCACGCCTGTAATCCCAACATTTTGGGAGGCTGAGCGGGGAGGATTGCTTGAGCCCAGGAGTTTGGAGCTGCAGTGAGCTATGATCATGCCACTGCATTCCAGCCTGGGCCACAGACACTTCATCGGAAAAGAACTTCATCCCATTTTTGAAAAATATGCAGCCTTCTGGATCTCTCATCCATTTTCCTGTCTTGATATGGACAGGAATTTGAGTAACATACAAAGACCAAGGGTGAGGGGAACAGAGATAGAGACAAAGACAGACAAGACCCGGGAGAAGAGAGAGAAATCTCTTTCCACCAAGGACAGACTCCTTGAGTGCTGAGATCCAGCAAACCCAGGGCAAACCAGAGAAGGTGTTACGTTAGATGCTGTCTCTAGTGGTCACTGAGATCAACTAAAACATGCCAGGGAGATGGCTGTCATCCCAGACGTCAGGATGGCTGTGGCTGTGTTTCAGTGGTCTGGGGAGATGCAGGGCTTGTGTGGCTTACTTGGCCTCTTGTCTCCCTAGCTCGCCCTCCCTCACCTGCGGAAGAGCCAAGGGAATGTCATCAACATCTCCAGCCTAGTGGGGGCAATTGGCCAGGCCCAGGCGGTTCCGTATGTGGCCACCAAGGTACAGCAGCCCCTACCCCTTCGTTCCCTCCCTACTCCTTCCCCTGGGCCTTGGCTTGGAGTCCAGACACCTTAGGAGCCAAACCTAGCAAGATCTTGTCCCTAGAGAGTCTCACACCCAACTGCCAGATTCAGCACCCAGGCATAACTGCCTGTGATAGATTTCTGTTTTTTTCTTTTATTTATTTATTTAATTTTTTAATTTTTATTTTTTTGAGACGAAGTCTTGCTCTGTCACCCAGGCTGGAGTGCTGTGGCTTAATCTCGGCTCACTGCAAGCTCCGCCTCTTGGGTTCACGCCATTCTCCTGCCTCAGCCTCCCGAGTAGCTGGGACTACAGGCGCCCGCCACCTCGCCCGGCCAATTTTTTGTATTTTTAGTAGAGACAGGGTTTCACTGAGTTAGCCAGGATGGTCTCGATCTCCTGGCCTCATGATCCACCCGCCTCGGCCTCCCAAAGTGCTGGGATTACAGGTGTGAGCCACCGCGCCAGGCCTATTTATTTATTTTTGAAACAGAGTCTCGCTCTGTCTCCCAGGCTGGAGTGCAGTGGCGCGATCTCGGCTCACTGCAAGCTCCGCCTCCCAGGTTCACGCCATGCTCCTGCCTCAGCCTCCCGAATAACTGGGACTACAGGCGCCCGCCACCATGCCTGGCTAATTTTTTTGTATTTTTAGTACCGATGGGGTTTCACCGTGTTAGGCAGAATGGTCTCGAACTCCTGACCTTGTGGTCCACCCGCATCTGCCTCCCAAAGTGCTAGAATTACAAGCTGAGCCACTGCACCTGGCCTTTTTTTTTTTTTTTTTTTTTTTTTTTTTTTTTTTTTTTGAGACGGAGTCTCGCTTTGTCACCATGCAGGAGTGCAGTGGCATGATCTCGGCTCACTGCAACCTTCGCCTCCCGGGTTCAAGGGATTCTCCTGACTCAGCCTCCTGAGTAGCTGGGACTACAGGAGCAGGCCACTATGCCCAGCTAATTTTTTTTGTTTTTTTTTGTATTTTTTAGTAGAGACAGGGTTTCACCATGGTAGCCAGGATGGTCTCGATTTTTCTGACCTCACGGTCCACCTGCCTTGGCCTCCCAAAGTGCTGGGATTATAGGCGTGAGCCACCGCACCCAGCAGATTTCTGTTTTTCTGTTTGTTTGTTTGTTTGTTTTGAGATGGAGTTTTGCTCTTGTTGCCCAGGTTGGAGTGGAATGGCAAGATCTCGGCTCACTGCACATCCGCCTCCCGGGTTCAAGCAATTCTCCTGCCTCAGCCTCCCAAGTAGCTGAGATTACAGGTGGCTGCCACCATGCCCAGCTAGTTTTTTGTATTTTTTAGTAGAGACGAAGTCTCACCATGTTGGTGAGGCTGGTCTTGAACTCTGGACTCGAACACCCGCCTCAGCCTCGGAAAGTGTTGGGATTACAGGTGTGAGCCACTGTGCCCGGCCCTCCTTCTCCTTCTTCTTTTTTGAGATAGGGTCTCACTCTGTCGCCCAGGTTGTAGTACGGTGGCATGATCTCAGCTCACTGCAACCTCTGCCTCACAAGTTCAAGCGATTCTTACGCCTCAGCCTCCCCAGTAGCTGGGATTACAGGCGTGCACCACCATGTCTGGTTAATTTTTGTATTTTTAGTAGAGATGGGCTTTCACCATGTTGGCCAGGCTGGTCTCGAACTCCTGACCTAAAGTGATCCACCCATCCCAGCCTCCCAAAGTGCTGGGATTATAGGTGTGAGCCACTGCGCCTGGCCCTTCTTTTTTTTCTTTTACATTTTGTTTTGTTTTGAGACAGAGCCTTACTCTGTCGTCCAGGTTGTAGTGCGGTGGCACAATCTCAGCTCACTGCAACCTCTGCCTCACAGGTTCAAGGGATTCTCACGCCTCGGCCTCCCCAGTAGCTGGGATTACAGGCGCGCACCACCATGTCCGGTTAATTTTTGTATTTTTAGTAGAGATGGGGTTTCGCCATGTTGGCCAGGCTGGTCTGGAACTCCTGGCCTCAAGTGATCCACCCATCCCGGCCTCCCAAAGTACTGGAATTACAGGTGTGAGCCACCGCACCTGGCCTTCCTGTGACAGATTTCTATGCCAAGTTTCTCCCAAGAAACCAAGGCTGGCCGGGCGCGGTGGCTCAAGCCTGTAATCCCAGCACTTTGGGAGGCCGAGACGGGCGGATTACGAGGTCAGGAGATCGAGACCATCCTGGCTAATACGGTGAAAACCTGTCTCTACTTAAAAATACAAAAAAACTAGCTGGGCGACGAGGCGGGCGCCTGTAGTCCCAGCTACTTGGGAGGCTGAGGCAGGAGAATGGCGTAAACCCGGGAGGCGGAGCTTGCAGTGAGCTGAGATCCGGCCACTGCACTCCAGCCTGGGTGGCAGAGCAAGACTCCGTCTCACAAAAAAAAAAAAAAAGAAAAAGAAACCAAGGCTGGTGCCTCTGAAACAGCCTTCAGGGAGGGCATGACTTCCCCATTCTGATGCCCCCCCTGGCAGGCAGGAGACAATGGATGGCAGGGACCCCATGTCCCGGGGACTGAACTTTCTTCCCCGCTCCGTTTTCTGCAGGGGGCAGTAACGGCCATGACCAAAGCCTTGGCCCTGGATGAAAGTCCATATGGTGTCCGAGTCAACTGGTGAGCTGCTCTGAGCAGGCCGAGAGCCTTCTGGGGGAACTGGGGTGACTGGGAGTGATCCCAAGTGATTCGAGACAGATTTCTTTGATCCCCTCTCTCCCTTCTCCCAGTATCTCCCCAGGAAACATCTGGACCCCACTGTGGGAAGAGCTGGCAGCCTTCACACCAGACCCTAGGGCCACAGTCCTAGAGGGCATGCTGGCCCAGGTAGGAGTGGGGTTCGGATCCAGGTGGTAGAAGGTAGCTTGGGGGTGGGGCACATGGCGATCAAGTGGGGCTTCTCTTGACCTCCTTCCCCCCTCTTTTCTCCCCAGCCACTGGGCCGCATGGGCCAGCCCGCTGAGGTCGGGGCTGCCGCAGTGTTCCTGGCCTCCGAAGCCAACTTCTGCACGGGCATCGAACTGCTCGTGACAGGGGGTGCAGAGCTGGGGTACGGGCGCAAGGCCAGTCGGAGCACCCCCGTGGACGCCCCTGATATTCCCTTCTGATTTCTCTCATTTCTACTTGGGGCCCCCTTCCTAGGACTCTCCCACCCCAAACTCCAACCTGTATCAGATGCAGCCCCCAAGCCCTTAGACTCTAAGCCCACTTAGGAAGGTACCAGGTCACCCTGCAGGTTCCCATAAAAGCAATTTGCAGCCAGAAGGAGGAAGACATCGTTATATTTATTTCCCACCCTTTAGACGAGTCCTTCTGCCCACTTAGACCCTGCACCCCAGACCCACAAGTTGCCTCTACCCTGAAGGACTGCAGCTCCCCCCGCCCCCCAACGCCAGGCCTTGCAGCAAGCAGGTGCCTGATGTTGCTAGCCCTGTCGCTGTCGCCAGGGGCTCCTGGGAAAGGTAGAGCGGTTTGGCTTCACCAGCGCGCTAAAGGCCCGCAGGGGAGAGTAAATTAAGCGCAATTAGGAGGTAATGGAGGGGGAGGCACAAAAGGCCCTCCTCCTTATTCTTGGCCCTCAGGGAAAAGGAGTCTTCCTCTCGGTGCCTGTGGAATAGGAAGGTAGCTGGCAAGAAAAGTCCAGAGGGAAGAGAAAGTGGGGGGTTGAGACATCTGGATCAGAGGGAGAAGGGCCTGAAACTCCTGGGTTTTGGGTCCGCAGGGCACTGGGGTATGCAGACTCCCCAGCTGGACCCAGGAGGGGCGCAGAGCCCGGGCGCGCTGGCGTCCAGCAGGTGAGGGGTGGAGCTGCAGGGCTGCTGCGGATTGGCTGTGGCGGGGGGGCGTGTGCGCCAACCGCTGATTGGCCGCGGCGGGGGCGGGAGCTGTCCGTGGGCGCCGCCCCTACAGCTCGGGGCTGGCGGTTGGGCAGGAGGACCGGGGTGGAGTGCAGAAAAACAGGGCCAGGCCCTGCGGGGGAAGGGTCCCGCGGTTTGGCTGTTCGGGCCTGTGGCTGTTGGGGTGGCAGGACAGTGACCGGGGACAGGACTTGGGGCACTGTGGGGGTAGAATTTGGACACAGAGTGTCACAGGGTAGGATTGCTGAGACACAATGGCCAAGGGATCCGATTTTTGTTGTTGTTTTTTAATTTGAGACGGAGTCTCACTCTGTAGCCCAGGCTGGAGTGCTATGGTGCAATGTCGGCTCTCTACAACCTCCGCCTCCAGGGTTCAAGCGATTCTCCTGCCTCAGCCTCCCGAGTAGCTGGGATTACAGGCGCCCGGTACCACGCCTGGCTAATTTTTGTATTTTTAGTAGAGACTGGGTTTCACCATGTTGGCCAGGCTGGTCTCGAACTCCTGACCTCAGGTGATCCACCCGCCTTGGCCCCCAAAGTGCTGGGATTACAGGCGTGAGCCAGCGCGCCCGGCCGAGGACCTGATTTTGGTGCCACAGTAACCCATAGGTTTTGGGGGCACAGTGACAGAGAAGCACAATTTAGGGGGCGGTGCGGCAGGTTTGAATTGCTAGAGGTCAGAGGCATCCTGAAGGGTAGTGATTGGCGAACTGGGATAATCAGGAAGCCCTGTGCTGGGGACTGTTCTTTGAGGCTCACTTTTGAGTGCAGGATTGACAATTTTCAGGCTTCTCAGATGATAAGGGACTGGAAGGAGCCCTGGTGAACCGTGTGTGTTTTTACCTTTTAAAGAGTCAAGCCAGGCGTGGTGGCTCACGAGGTCAGGAGTTCGAGACCAGCCATAACCAACATGGTGAAACCCCCGTCTCTACTAAAAGTACAAAAATTAGCCGGGCATGGTGGCAGGCGCCTGTAATCCCAGCTACTCAGGAGGCTGAGGCAGAACTGCTTGAACCTGGGAGGCGGAGGTTGCAGTGAGCCTAGATCGCGCCACTGCATTGCAGCCTGGCCTACACATACATCTTTTTCGTTGACAGGAAAAAATATTGGAATAGAGCAGTATCCAGGCGCAAAGTGAGGCTGCCCTTTATCCATACCTGCGGCCCTCTTCAGAAGCCCTTCTCTGAAGCACCGTTCCTGTTCCTGTGCATTTACGTGGTGTCCACGCTGCTATTTACCATGTGCTTTTCCCTTTCGCAAAGGGATCGTGATACACGGAACGTCCTGCTCCTTGCCTTTCCCTTCCTTTACCTCGGGCTGCTTATGCTTGCCAGTGCTCCGCGACAAGAAAATGCATTTTTGTTCCCAAGGAAATGCTTTTTTGAAAACCGTTGCATGCACGTTAGTACCTGGCTTGAGTGTGGCTGGAACACCGCCTGGGTGGGGACCGTATTTTTCTTTTTTTTTTTGAGACGGAGTTTCGCTCTCGTTGCCCAGGCTGGAGTGCAATGGCGCGATCTCGGCTCACCGCAACCTCGGTCTCCCGGGTTCAAGCAATTCTCCTACCTCAGCCTCCCAAGTAGCTGGGATTACAGGTGTCTATCACCACGCCCTGCTAAATTTTGTATTTTTAGTAGGGACGGGGTTTCACCATGTTGGCAGGCTGGTCTCGAACTCTTGACCTCAGGCGATCCGCCCGCCTCGGCCTCCCAAAATGCTGGGATTACAGGCGTGAGCCACCGCGCCTGACTTTTTTTTTTTTTTTTTCTTGTGAGACGGAGTCTCACTGTCGCCCAGGCTGGAGTGCAGTGGCGCCATCTCGGCTCACTGCAACCTCTGCCTCCTGGATTCAAGAGATTCTCCTGCCTCAGCTTCCCAAGTACCTGAGATTACAGGCGTGCGCCACCACGCCCGGCTAATTTTTTGTATTTTTGGTAGGGATGGGGCCAATTTTTTGTATTTTTAGTAGAGACGGGGTTTGACCATGTTGGACCAGGCTGGTCTCTAACTCCTGACTTCAGGTGATCCGCCCGCTCGGCCTCCCAAGGTGCTGAGATTACAGACCTGGGCCACCTCGCCTGGCCGGGACCGTATTCCAAGACCTGCCCCCACACCAGCGCCTGGGCCCCGCAGCAGGGTTCGGCTCCCTTCCGGCGCCCTGGAGCTGGGGAGGCTTGGGGCGCTGGGCGGACGCCTTCCCCCAGGAGGAGGCGTGAGCGGGGCGTGGCCGGAACGTCTCTCCTCGGGGCCGCGCCCTGGGCGGGCACAGTTACGCGCCGCACGGATCATGGCCGCAGCCGCTCTGGGGCAGGTGGGTTCGGAGCCCCGCGCCGGGGTCTGGGGAACCCCCGGGAGAGGCGCACTTCCGGGAGGATCACTGGCCTGCGGCCGGTCCGGCTCGGCGCCGCTCCTCCCGCCCTGGGGTTCCGCTGTGGGGCGCGGAAGAGGATGGCGCCCCTTGGAAAGGAGCACCAGGTTTTAATGGGGCGAGGGGGAGCGGGTAGACGCGGATGAAGTGGGGCAAGTAATTGGTGGGGAGGTTAAAAAAAATGGGAAACATGGAGGGGCACCCTGTAATGAGGGAGGCGTGGGGGTGGGGAGGTTGTGATTTGGGGAGTGGAGCCCTGGGGTGCGGTGGGGCATCAGCTTGTGGGGGCGCTGGAATAAAGAGGCCCAGACCTCGAGGGCCGGGGGCAGGTGAGCGCAGAGTTGAACCTCAAGTCCCAGCTGTGGGAATTGGACCTAAGGTCCTATTTTCTTGGAATGAAAGTTGAAAAAAATGGAGATGGGGATTGTTGTGATCCCAAACTCCTGTCTGAAGCTCTGCACCTGGATTGGAAATCGAGGCAGCCTCTCATGGTGAAAGTGATATAGATGCTGCAGGCTAGCTGAGACCATCCCTTCTGACTGTGCGATGTCAAACAGCAGCAGCGTTTCCCAGAGTCTATGATTTCAGAAAACAAGTTTTCTCAGTGAGAAAGGAAACAGCCAAAGAACCGGGTTGTTACAAGCCTTCACAGCTGTGGTGTAACCTTGGGAGAACTGTCTCTGTTAACTTTACACCTGACTTGATTTGAGTCTCTTATCCTAGCTGATGAATGTCAGGGCAGAATTTTACTGTCTTCGGCTCTTAGTGACTGATAGGGATAGTCCTGGGATGCCTGGGGTATGTGGGCAATCTGGGCTTTAGTGGTGACACTCCTGGACTGTGGGTGGGACAGTACTGGGCTTTGACGGGTACACTTGGGACTGATGTGGACCGTCTCATCATGGCACAGTTCTGGTGTCATAGGATAGCCCTGAACTCATGGGACATTCCTAGGCTCTGATAAAGACAGAGATATCCTGTAATGGAGATAGTTGGGCTGAGTCCTCAGCTATGATGAGGACAGTCCCGGGGTGTGGAGGGAACAGTGCTTGACCATGGTAGGGACAGTCTCGAAGGTACTGGCCTAGACAGCAACATAGGGATAGTCCTGGGGATTGAAAAGGACAACAATGGTTTTTTTGTTTGTTTGTTTTTTTAATTTCAGACCTGGTGAATAGGAAATAAGCCCTGGTATTTGACAGAGGCAATGCTGTTTATAATGGGGAAAAGTGCTGGGCTTTGGAGGGGGGCATTCCTGAGCTGTTTGGGACAGTACTTGGCTCTGCTGGGAACCAGTTCTGATAAGTTACAGGCACAATCTGGGCTTGTGATGTGGAGCATCTTGGGCTATCATAGAACGGCCCTGGTCTGTGATGGGAGAGTCCTCGGCTATAAAGGGGGCAGTTCCAGACATGATGGGGTCATGTGTGGGCTGTGACAAGGGCAGACTGTGCTATGATGGGGTCTCTCCTGGGCTGTGATATGGGGACAGTCCTGGAGTATGGAGGGCTGGGCTTTGACAGGGACATTCTTGGTCTTTAATGGTGATACTCGGCCGGGCGCAGTGGCTCAAGCCTGTAATCCCAGCACTTTGGGAGGCCGAGACGGGCGGATCACGAGGTCAGATCGAGACCACCCCGGCTAACACGGTGAAACCCCGTCTCTACTAAAAAATACAAAAAACTAGCCGGGCGAGGTGGCGGGCGCCTGTAGTCCCAGCTACTCGGGAGGCTGAGGCAGGAGAATGGCGTGAACCCGGGAGGCGGAGCTTGCAGTGAGCTGAGATCCGGCCACTGCAATCCAGCCTGGGACACAGAGCAAGACTCCGTCTCAAAAAAAAAAAAAAAAAGGTGATACTCCTGGGCTGTATGGGACATAATGGAGGTTCTGTCACATTATAGAAACCTGCCCTGTGCACCCCCAAACCTACTTTATTTCTTTGTCTTTTCTTTTTGACTGAGTCTTGCTCTGTTGCTCAGGATGGAGGGCAGTGGCGTGATCTCTGCTCACTGTAACCTCTGTCTCATGGGTTCAAGCGACTCTCATGCCTCAGCCTCCTGAGTAGCTGGGCTCAAGCAAGCCACCTGCCTTAGATTACAGGCGTGACCCACCACGCTGGTCTTTTTTGTTTTTTTAGAGAGACACTCCATCACCCATGTTGGAATGTAGCAGTGTGATCATAGCTCACCACAACCTTGACCTACTTGGCTCAAGTGATCCTCCCACCTTAGCCTCCTGAGTAACTGGAATTACAGGTGTGTGCCACCATACTTGGCTAATTTTTAAATTGTTTGTAGAGATGGAGTCTTGCTATGTTGCCCAGGCTGATCTTGAACTCCTGGCCTCAAGCAGTCCTCCCACCTCTGTCTCCCAAAGTGCTGGGATTACAGGCATGAGCTACCGAGCCCAGCTGCCTTCTTTCCCTTTTCCTTTTCCTTTCCCTTTCCTTTATTGAGACAGAGTCTTGCTCTATTGCCCAGGCTGGAGTGCAGTGGTACCATCTCGGCTCACTGCAACCTCCGCCTCCCGAGTTTAAGCAATTCTCCTGCCTCAGCCTCTCAAGTTGCTGGGACTACAGGCGCCCGCCACCACTCCCAGCTAACTTGTATTTTCTGTAGAGACAGGATCTCCCTGTGTTACCCAGGCTGTTCTTGAACACCTGGCCTCAAGCCATCCTCCCACCTCGGCCTCCCACAGTGCTGGGATTATAGGCGCGAGCCACTGCACGTGGCCTCTTTCTTTCTTTCTTTTTTTATTTGAGGTGGAGTCTTGCTCTGTCACCCAGGCTGGAGTGCAGTGGTGTGATCTCTGCTCCCTGCAAGCTCCGCCTCCCGGGTTCATGCCATTCTCCTGCTTCAGCCTCCAGAGTAGCTGGGAGTATAGGCGCCCGCCACTATGCCCGGCTAATTTTTTGTATTTTTAGTAGAGATGGGGTTTCACCGTGCCAGCCAGGATGGTCTTGATCTCCTGACCTTGTGATCCGCCCGCCTCGGCCTCCCAAAGCGCTGGGATTACGGGCGTGAGCCACCGCGCCCGGCCCACGTGGCCTCTTTCTATGATTAGATCTATTTTGGCATCTCTTCGCATCAGTTTGTTTTATTTGTTTTGTTTGTTTGTGCCCCCCTTTCTGTGTCTCTTTTTCTCGTCCTTCCTCTTCCCTCTCTTATTCTCTCTTTTTCATCTTCGCTCTGAGGGCAACTCTCCTGCCCACAGGCTGGCTGTCTCACTGTGTCTGTCTCTCTCATACTGTGGGTGTCCTATCCCTCTGGGCAGAAGCATGGCTGCAAGGCTGAGCAGTCTAGATGTCGCCACCCAGAGGCAATCCGGGGCCCCACACACTGATCACCCCGGAATCCCTGGAGCCCCACACCAGCAAGACCACGCTGCAGCCCCATCTCCCAGCGACTCACCTAGTGACCAGTAACCACGGCCATTCACGTCCATCCTCTAGAATCAGTGCCAACTCACCCAGCTTACAGGGCAGGACAGGTCAGGCCACTCTGTCTCCCTCAACCTCACGCCCCAACTGCCTCCCCACAGGGCTGGGGAAAGAGGCATTGTGAGGTCAAAGGTCACCAGAGAGGGGCCAGGGGCTGAAAGGAATTGGAGTCACTGCCAAAGTGCCGTCCAAGGTGTGGGGTTTGGGCTTCAGGTAATCAGAGCCCAGTTGATCGAATACCTTCAGAGAATCAGCACCTGGACTCCTGGGTCTGGTGGAGGAGGGCCTGGGGACCTGGACTCCTGGGTCTGAGGGAGGAGGGGCTGGGGGCCTGGACTCCTGGGTCTGAGGGAGGAGGGTCTGGGGGCCTGGACTCCTGGGTCTGAGGGAGGAGGGGCTGGGGGCCTGGACTCCTGGGTCTGAGGGAGGAGGGTCTGGGGCCTGGACTCCTGGGTCTGAGGGTGGAGGGTCTGGGGCCTGGACTCCTGGGTCTGAGGGTGGAGGGTCTGGGGCCTGGACTCCTGGGTCTGAGGGTGGAGGGTCTGGGGCCTGGACTCCTGGGTCTGAGGGTGGAGGGTCTGGGGCCTGGACTCCTGGGTCTGAGGGTGGAGGGTCTGGGGCCTGGACTCCTGGGTCTGAGGGAGGAGGGCCTGGGGACCTGGACTCCTGGGTCTGAGGGAGGAGGGTCTGGAGCCTGGACTCCTGGGTCTGAGGGTGGAGGGTCTGGGGCCTGGACTCCTGGGTCTGAGGGTGGAGGGTCTGGGGCCTGGACTCCTGGGTCTGAGGGTGGAGGGGCTGGGGGCCCAGTCTTCGGGTCTGAGGGCGGAGGCAGCTAGAGTCTGGACTCTTACTTAGGTCTAAGGGAGGCGGGCCTGGGGGAACAGGACCTGTTGGTCCCTTGGTCTTCTAAGGCCCATCAGCACTTGGGTCCCCGGAGGCCTTCACTTACCTGTGTACCTTCCCTGGTCGTCGTCTTGTCTGAGCTGATCTCCAGGCTGGGACCAAAGGTCTCTGGGGTGGGAGGCGCTTGAGTTTGACTTTGCCCCAGCATCGAGGAGGGGGCCGGAGCTGACTCAGCTCTTTTTTTTTTTTTTTTTTTTTTTTTGAGACGGAGTCTTGCTCTGTCACCCAGGCTGGAGTGCAGTGGCGCGATCTCGGCTCACTGCAAGCTCCGCCTCCCGGGTTCATGCCATTCTCCTGCCTCAGCCTCCTGAGTAGCTGGGACTACAGGCGCCCGCCACAACGCCCGGCTAACTTTTCTTTTGCATTTTTAGTAGAGACGGGGTTTCACTGTGTTAGTCAGGATGGTCTCGATCTCCTGACCTCATGATCCACCCACCTCGGCCTCCCAAAGTGCTGGGATTACAAGTGTGAGCCACCGCGCCCGGCCTTGACTCAGCTCTTTCTAGGGAGCCCTCGTCGAGGCAGGGAGAGGACTTGGCCTCCTTCAGGACCACCTGCCCCTGTCTAGAATGGACTGAGACTGGGACAAAACAGGCAGGCCAGCGGGACCTCCAAGTGCAGGAGGTGGCGAGCAGGCTGCCAGGGCCGCTGCTGTGCCCCATTCACCCTCTCTCTCACTTCTTTCTCTACCCAGATCTGGGCACGAAAGCTTCTCTCTGCCCCTTGGCTTCTGTGTGGTCCCAGAAGATATGCCTCCTCCAATTTCAAGGTGAAAGGAGGGAACTCGATGCTTGGCTCTGAGAGAGGAAGGGGCTGGTAGCTGGTTTTGGGCATCTCCAAAAGGTCCACAGCCCAGAGATGTCAGTGGGTAACCTAATAGCCCTGCCATTGGGCCGTGGAAAAGGGATGACACTGCATGTCCCAGAATACTCCAGGGTGACGGGTCCTTCTTCTCTATGGGTCTGAGGCCCAGGGCTTCATGGGAGTTGTAGTTTTTCAGCTTGGAGGTTGTGGCCAGATTCTAGGACACCCCTGTCTTTCCTCAGGCTGCAGACCTGCAGCTGGAAATGACACAGAAGCCTCATAAGAAGCCCAGCCCCGGCGAGCCCCTGGTGTTTGGGAAGACATTCACCGACCACATGCTGATGGTGGAATGGAATGACAAGGGCTGGGGCCAGCCCCGAATCCAGCCCTTCCAGAACCTCACGCTGCACCCAGCCTCCTCCAGCCTCCACTACTCTCTGCAGGTGGCATGGCGGCCGGCCTCTCTCCCCATCCCTGTCTGCATCTCCTTGCTGTGTCTCTTGCCAGGTGCACCTCCCTTGGTTTGTTTGTTGTGTGTTTCTCCTTTCTGTGCATTCATCATTCGTTTTCTGAGGCCTTCCATTCTCCAGGCCCATGCTCGGTGATACTGGGTTCCCCGAGATGAGCAGACCCTGTTCCTTCACTTGGAAAACCCCATGCTGTGGGCATAACTCAGTATGATCTGTGCTCTGATGGAGGCCCTGTGGAGGCCAGTAGAGACCCCACCTCACTTGAAAGAAAGCATGGCTTCTTCTGGCATAAAGGGGAGCTTGAGGGGGATGGCGGGAGAGGTGACAGCCGGGGTGATGGTAGGAGAGGGAAGAGCCGGGGGGATGGTGGGAGAAGGGACAGCCAGGGGGCGTGGCAGGAGAGGGACAGCTGGGATGATGGCGGGAGAGGGGACGGGGGGGATGGTGGGGGAGGGCACAGTCGGGGGTGATGGCGGGAGAGAGACAGCCAGAGGGATGGCAGGAGAGGGGACAGCCAGGGGAGGGATGGTGGGAGAGGGACAGCCAGGGGAGGGATGGCAGGAGAGGGGACAGCTAGGGGGAGATGGCGGGAAGGAGGCAGTTGGGGGGGATGGCAGAAAAGGGGACAGCCAGTCCAAACCCCAAACGGTAGCAGAGCCTGGTATATTTGGGAGAAATTGTGGTGTTGGATCATGGTGGAGGAGGCTGCAAATGTCAGGGCCATGGAGGAGCCAAGGGGCTGGGGTCTTGTCCAAGGGTGCTGGGAGCCATCAAAGGCTCTGAGGAAGGCAGGGGCAGGGCCACGTCTAGGTATAGTGAGAGCCCTCTCAGGCCTTGTGGAGGACATGAGTTACAGGCAAGGAGGCTGGGCTGGTGACCGTGTGGAGCCTGGGCCTGTCCCCACATGGGAACCCAGGAGGAGGAGCAGCTTTGTGGTACCTGGCGAGCCTGAGAGACTTGTAAGGTTTCCAGGAGAGAGATCCAGGAGGCATTTGGTTTTAGGACTTAGAGCTATGGCTGAAAGCAAAGTCTTCATGAGGAAACTTTGGTTGAGACAAGATTTAAATGAGCATCTTGCAGCTCCAGTAACTGGTTAGCAATTTGGCTGATTTGGGTCCTCCAGGGCATGGTTTTGTGGCATTAAGACTTCTATTCCATTCCTTTCTTTCCTTTCCCTCCCTCCCTCCATTTTTTCCTTTCTTCCTTTCCAGAATTTTAAGGTTTTGTTTTTTTCCCCTCTCACCTCCCACTGTGGACATCGACGCAACACCAGTCGATTCTGTACAGAGCACACACACCTTCAATCACAGCCAGACACTTCTGCCAGGACGTAAGCGGGACAGGCAGGATTACGCCTGCTGAGCCTCCAGGAAGCTGGTTACTTGGAGACCACCACACACTTCTCCCTTCAGCCCAGCACAGCAGTTGTCCTCTGGCTGGGGACCCAGTACTTCTTCTTCAGTTGAGTGAGCGCAGAGGAAGCCTGCGGCCCTGGCAGACGGAACGTGCTGCTGTGATCCCGTGGGTCCAGAAGGCGGAGAGAGGCGGCTTAGGGAGTAGGACAATGACGTCCCCATGTCACCCTCACTCCGGGGCATGTGTGGATTGCAGGCCAACCACGTGTATTACTTTTTATTTTTATTTTTTCTTATTTATTTATTTAGAGACAGAGTCTCTCACTCTGTCCTCCAGGCTGGAGTGCAATGATGCAATCTCGCTCACTGCAACCTTCACCTCCCGGGTTCAAGTGATTCTCTTGCCTCAGCCTCCCGAGTAGCTGGGATTATAGGCGTGTACCACTATGCCTGGCTAATTTTTGTATATTTAGTAGAGACATGGTTTCACCATGTTGGCCAGGCTGGTCTCAAACTTCTTACCTCAGATGATCCACCCGCCGCATCCTCCCAAAAGGCTGGGATTACCGGCATGAGCCACCGCGCCCGGCCTCCAACCATTTTAAAGCCCATAATTCAGTGGCAGGCAATGTTATACAACCATCACCACCATATAGGTTCAAAACTCTTTAATCCCCCATACCCATTAATCGGTACCCATTGTCCCTCACCCCAGCCCCTGACAACCATTAGTCTGCTTTCTTTGTCTACCTGTATTTATTATTTTTAAATAATAGAGATGGGATTTCACCATTTTGCCCAGGCTGGTCTTGAACTCCTGAGCTCACGTGATCCACACGCTTTGGCCTCCCAAGGTGCTAGGATTACAGGCTTGAGCCACCAAGCCTGGCCACCTGCATTTTTGTTGTTGTTATGACTTTTTTTTGAGACAGGGTCTTGCTCTGTAGCCCAGGCTGGAGTGCAGTGGCATGATCTTGGCTCACTGCAGCCTTGACCTCCCAGGCTCCAGCGATCCACCTGCATCAGCCTTCCGAGTAGCTGGGACCACAGGTGTGCACCACCATGCCCGCCCAGCTAATTTTATTTTTATTTTTATTTTTAATTTTTTTTAGAGATGGGTCTTGTTATGTTGCCCAGGGTGATCTCAGATTTCTAGGCTCAAGTGATCCTCCTGCTTCAGCCTCCCAAAGTCCTGGGATTACAGGCATGAGCCACTTTATCTGGCCTCTATTTACCTGGGTTTTGTTTTGTTTTTGAGACAGTGTCTTGCTCTGTTGCCCAGGCTGGAGTGCAGTGGCATGGTGACAACTCACTGCAACCTCCGCCTCCTAGGCTCAAGTGATCCTCCTGCGTCAGCCTCCCAAGTGGCTAGGACTACAGGCACACACCACCTTGCCCAGTTAATTTTTAAATCTTGTGCAGAGACAGCATCTCACTTTGTTGCCCAGGCTAGTCTCGAACTCCTGGCTTCAAGCAATTCTCCCACCTCAGCCTCCCAGTGCTGGGGTTACAGGTATGAGCCATCATACTGGGCCTGGAAATTCTTCTCTATACCTTAAAGCTTAAAGAGCTTTTTCTTGTGGCCTCATGCTGTGTCATCCTAACAATGCACCTCATTAGGCAATCCCCTATTGTTGGACACTGAGGTTGTTTTCTGTCTATTATAAACAATGTTGCAATAAAGAATCTAGTACAAGGCCAGGGGTGGTGGTTCCTGTGTAATCCCAGCACTTTGGGAGGCCGAGGGGGATGGATCACCTGAGATCAGGAGTTCAAGACCAGCTTTGCCAACATGGTGAAACCTCATCTCTACTAATATACAAAAATTAGCTGAGTGTGGTGGTGGGTGCCTGTAATCCCTGGTACTCAGGAGGCTGAGGCAGAGGCAGGAGAATTGCTTGAACCCAGGAGGCAGAGGTTGCAGTGAGCCGAGATTGCGCCACTGCACTCCAGCCTGGGTGGCAGAGTGAGACTCCATCTCAAAAAAAAAAAAAAGGAATCCTGTACACATGTCACTTCTTTAGTCACTTCTTTAAGTACAAGTGTATCTCTCTGCTCAATTTCGGGAACTATAGGTCAAAGGATATGTAAGCTTGTAATCTTGATAGCTATTACCATATCCACATCTACATCTACAGGGCATGTCAGTTTCCACACCCACCAGCAGAGCTTGTTTCCACACCTTGGACAACCCTTGTCCAAGTTTTAGATCTTTTCCAATCTCCCATGTGGTTTTAGAGGTATCTCAAAGTAAGTTTAATTTGCATTTTTCTCCCTAATGCTGAATGAAATTGACTATCTTCTCACGAGCTTAAGGGCCACCTGTATTTCCTTTTGTGTGAACTGTCCATTTGCTAGGCTGATTTTTCTATCAGGTTAGGTTTTTAAAAATTAATTTGGGGCTGGGAAGAAGAGGCAGGGCAATTGCTTGAGCTCAGGAGTTCAAGACCAGCCTGACCAACATAGTGAGGCCCCATGTGTACAAGAAATTGAAAAAAAAAAAAAAAAAAAACATGGCCAGTCGCGGTGGCTCATGCCTGTAATCCCAGCACTTTGGGAGGCCAAGGCAGGTGGATCACCTGAGGTCAGGAGTTCAAGACCAGCCTGGCCAACATGGCGAAACCCCTTCTCTACCAAAAACACAATTAGCCAGGCATGGTTGTAGGCACTTGTAATCCCAGCTACTCGGGAGGCTGAGGCAAGAGAATCGCTGAGCCAAGATAGAGCCACTGCACTTCAGCCTGGGCAACAGAGTGAGACTCCATCTCAAATAAAATAAAAAATAAAATTCCCAATCCAAGATATAAAACAGTTACTTTTTGTTTCCTTCTACAGCTTTTATGGTATATTTTCATTTAGACCTTTAATGCATCTGGAATTTCTTCTGGTGTGAGGTGTGAAATCGAGATTGAATGTAGTTTTTCTTTAGGTGAATATTTGGTTATCTATTCCATTGTTCAGTCTGTTTACTCATATAGCAGTGTCACTCTGTTTTAAGTATTGTAGATTTATAATCTGTTTTACTACCTGATAGGGCTACTTCCTGCCCCTTCTTGCCCCTCATTTTTATGTTGGTGGTTTTTATCCCCCCAAAATATCATAGCTAGTTTTGCTTGTCTTCCATTCTTCATCCATTTATCTATTCATTCATCAAAAACCCACTATGGGAAAAAAAAAAGCAAAAAATGTCTGGCTGGGCGCAGTGGCTCACACCTGTAATCCTAGCACTTTGGGAGGCCGAGGCGGGTGGATCAACTAAAAATACAAAAATTAGCTGGGTGTGGTGGCGAGTGCCTGTAATCCTAGCTACCCAGGAGGCCGAGGCATGAGAATCACTTGGACCTGGGAGGCGGAGCTTGCAATGAGCCGAGATCAGGCCACTGCACTCCAGCCTGGGCAACAGAGTGAGACCCTGTCTCCAAAACAAACAAACAAACAAAAACAAAAACCACACAAACAAACAAACAAAAAAACCCACTCTGTGGCAAGCACTACCTACCCTGGTGCAGGGGACTGCAGGAGAGGCTGTCTGGTAAAGTGTCAGGAGCAATCTCTGCCCTGAGGCTCTTCCACTGTGCAGTAGAGCAGACGCTGAACGAGCAAGCCTGGAACCATGGGGTAGTGATCAGGGACAGAGTCTCCAGAAAAAAACTAGGTCCCAGACTGGAGTGCAGTGGCACGATCATGGCTCACTGCAGTCTCGAACTCCCAGGCTCAAGTGGTCCTCTCACCACCTTCCAAGTACCCGCACCTGGCTGATTTTCATACTTTTTGTGGAGATGGGGTCTTGCTCTAAAGCCTGGGCTGGTCACAAACTCCTACACTCAAGTGACCCTCTTGCCTCGGCCTCCCAAAGTGCTGGGATTACAGGCATGAGCCACTGAGCCGAGTCGTGTCCTTTGCTTTCTTGAGTCTCCGTGTGTCTCCACCTGTTCGTCTCTCTGTCTATATCTGTCTCTCTTTTTTTCTCATTTCTGTGACCCAGCTGCTAAATCTCCCCGGTGCTCTCCTCTTGGCCTCCAGCTTTCAGTTGTCTGTGTCTTTGTGTATCTGTCTCTCTCTGTTTTGGTGTCTCTCACTGTCTCTCATGACTGTCTGGAGAAGTCTCCGAGCCTCCCGCCCACGTGTCCCCGCAGCTGTTTGAGGGCATGAAGGCGTTCAAAGGCAAAGACCAGCAGGTGCGCCTCTTCCGCCCCTGGCTCAACATGGACCGGATGCTGCGCTCAGCCCTGCGCATGTGCCTGCCGGTGAGGGGTCTTGGCCCGCCGGAATGGGGAGGAGGGCTGGGGCCAGGACAGCAAGGGCCCCTTGACTCATTCAGAATCCCGCCCAGAGTTTCGACAAGCTGGAGTTGCTGGAGTGCATCCGCCGGCTCATCGAGGTGGACAAGGCCTGGGTCCCCGATGCCGCCGGCACCAGCCTCTATGTGCGGCCTGTGCTCATTGGGAACGAGGTGGGTCCAACTCCAGGGCTGGGGAACTGGGCTGCGCGGTGGGATTCTGCAGGGCAGGGGTGGGGTCCTGGAGGCCTGGGTCAAGGGAGGGGAAGGGACTGGGGACCTGGACTCCTGACGCTGCCCCTCTGCCCTTCGCAGCCCTCGCTGGGTGTCGCCCAGCCCACGAGCGCGCTCCTGTTCGTCATTCTTTGCCCAGTGGGCGCCTACTTCCCTGGAGGCTCCGTGACCCCGGTCTCCCTCCTGGCCGACCCAACCTTCATCCGGGCCTGGGTGGGAGGGGTCGGCAACTACAAGTTAGGCGGGTAAGTAGCACCCCCAACCCCAGAACGACTGGCTCACTGGGCGTTGGAGACACAGGGACCAGCGTGCGTGCTTTCGGCCATGCCTCTGGATGTCA
Source organism: Rhinopithecus bieti (assembly GCF_001698545.2). Lineage (NCBI taxonomy): Eukaryota > Metazoa > Chordata > Mammalia > Primates > Cercopithecidae > Rhinopithecus > Rhinopithecus bieti. The sequence continues at coordinate 247,648 of NW_016828162.1, forward strand.
CGCAAAGGTGACATCAGCACCGCGCCGGGCTCAGTGCTAAGCGCTGTGCTCCCCTGACCTCCCTGGTCCCTGAAAACAAACCATGGAAGGAAGGAGGAGGGATTATTTTCCAGATGGACAAAAAGACTCACAGATGGGGAGGCACTGGGTGGAGGTCAGTGGGGAAACCAGGACTGGTCCCGGGAAGCCTCCAGGAATGAAGCTTACACTCAGCTCAGTGGCCTCTCGCCCTGGCAGCCTCCCGTGATACCCCGGGCTGGGCTGTGCTCCCCAAACCCAGCTCCCACAGTCGTTTGAGCCTCCAAAGCCCCTCACCCCCGTGTGGACTTGTGTAAATCTGTCTCCCGGTGGCCTCAGCTCAGCAGGGCAGGAAGGAGACAGCTGGGTCTCCTGGGCAACCGAGGCAGAGGGTGGGTCACTGGCGAGTTGGGACAGGAACGTGGCCCCAGCTGGGGGTGCATTCAGATCCTTTCAGCCACATCCTGTGAGGTCTCCTGAGGGCCAGGCCCTGTGCTGGCAGAAGCTGGGCACACATATGAGTCAGCCCTGAGCCCTGCCCTCCCAGGGCTCCCAGGCTGGTGGGAACCCCAGTATTCGGAGCTGCATGTTCTCTGGTGAGGTGACCCAGGGCATTGTGAAAGGCTTCACAGAGGCCGGAGGCGGTGGCTCACGCCTGTAATCCCAGCACTTTGGGAGACCGAGGTGGGTGAATCATGAGGTCAGGAGATCGAGACCATCCTGACTAACACGGTGAAACCCTGTCTCTACTAAAAATGAAAAAAAAAAAAAAAAAAAAAAATTACCCAGGTGTGGTGGTGGGCGCCTGTAGTCCCAGCTACTTGGGAGGCTAAGGCAGGAGAATGGCGTGAACCCGGGAGGCGGAGCTTGCAGTGAGCCGAGATCGCGCCACTGCATTCCAGCCTGGGTGACAGCGCGAGACTCCATCTCAAAAAAAAAAAAAAAAAAAGGTTTCACAGAGGAGGCAACCCTTCAACTGGGTCTGAGGAGGAGGGAAGAGGGGGTTTCCTGGGTACAAAAGTCAGCAAACCGTTTCCAATCCTGGGGACCATGTGTGCAGGGACAGAAGGAATAGGATCACAGAAGATGTTCAGGTTACAAAAGTAAGTCTGGGTTTTGCAAAATGCTTAACAAGTAGTCATAGACTCAGGCAGGCCTGGAATACCGGATGGAGGCTAGGGCCTTGTCCCGGGGCACTGGGGAGCCATGGGAGGCTTGTTAGCAGCTGAGGGGAGAGGCTATCTCTGGGAGAGAAACACAGAAAGTCATCCAGGTAGCCCAGTTCACTGGGGGAGTCCAGGGAAGGTCCAGCACCCAGCCTGGAGGTCTGGAAACACCTCTCAAGGAGGTGACATCAGAAATGGTTTTGTAGCCAGGCACAGTGGCTCACACCTGTAATCCCAGCACTTTGCGGGGCCGAGGTGGGCAGATCACCTGAGGTCAGGAGTTTGAGACCAGCCTGGCCAACATGGTGAAACCCCGTCTCTACTAAAAATATAAAAATGAAGGCCGGGTGCGGTGGCTCACTCCTGTAATCCCAGCACTTTGGGAGGTTGAGGTGGGCATATATAAATATAAATATAAATTAGTTGGACATAGTGCTGCATGCCCCAGTTACTCAGGAGGCTGAGGCACGAGAATCGCTTGGACCCGAGAGGCGGAGGTTGCAGTGAGCTGAGATCGCACCACTGCACTCTAGCCCCAGCCTGGGCGACAGAGCAAGATTCTGTCTCAAAAAAAAAAAAAAAAAAGGTTTTGAATGACAGCCGAGGATTTGGTCACTATGAAACGGGTGAGGGCCGGGCGCCATGGCTCACACCTGTAATCCCAGCACTTTGGGAGGCCGAGATGGGCAGATCACGAGGTCAAGAGAGGCTGAGGCCGGAGAATCGCTTGAACCCGGGAGGCAGAGGCTGCAGTGAGCCAAGATCACAACACTGCACTCCAGCCTGGGTGACAGAGCGAGACTCCATCTCAAAAAAAAAAAAGGGAAAATTGGGAAGAGACAGGAGAGAGGGGACATAACCACTTAGGGTCCTGATGCCAAATGAAAAGTCAGGGATTCTGCTCAGGGGAACTGGGGAGTCCCGGGAGAGCTGTGAGCAGGGAGACAGGAGAGAGCAGGATGAGCCTCCTCTGGGACTGGCTGGGGAAGGATGGGGCTCCCTTGTCCCACCCAACCAGTCTGCCCTCCACCAGGAATTATGGGCCCACCGTGTTAGTGCAACAGGAGGCACGCAAGCAGGGCTGTGAACAGGTCCTCTGGCTGTATGGGCCCGACCACCAGCTCACTGAGGTGGGGACCATGAACATCTTTGTCTACTGGACCCACGAAGATGGGGGTGAGCCCTCCCGCGACCCAGCCAAACCCTGGTGGGAGTGGGTGGCACCATCATTCCTGGAAGGTTACAGGCCCCAGGGATTCTGGGATGGGGGAAAGAGGGTGGCTCCTAAGACAGGGGTGCTAGGGGGTGAGAGGTAACATCTTCCACCCCTCACACCTGCCCTAGTGCTGGAGCTGGTGACGCCCCCGCTGAACGGTGTCATCCTTCCTGGAGTGGTCAGACAGAGTCTGCTGGAACTGGCTCAGACCTGGGTGAGGACATGGCATCTTCTGGTAATGGGCGCCATGTGCCAGGGGCCAGGGCATCAGAGGGCTGTGGCGGGGACTGGGGCACACTGGCATGTCTCTGCCCCTTCTCCTGGGTCTGTCTCTCCCCTTGGGCCTGTGTCTTCCTCACTATCCTCAGGGAGGGAGAGGTGGAGGTCTGCAGCAGGGCAACCCTCTGGGGACACGTGTGTCTCTGCCAACTGCCCTGCAGGGTGAGTTCCGGGTGGCGGAACGCACGATCACCATGAAGCAGTTGCTGCGGGCCCTGGAGGAGGGCCGCGTGCGGGAAGTCTTTGGCTCCGGCACCGCTTGCCAGGTCTGCCCAGTGCACCGAATCCTGTACAAAGACAAGGTGAGGCGGGGCTGCTATTGTGGGTAGGAGGGAAGGAGGGGGGGGCTTGGTTTTCACCACACCTTCTGCCCCAGAACCTCCACATTCCCACCATGGAAAACGGGCCTGAGCTGATCCTCCGCTTCCAGAAGGAGCTGAAGGAGATCCAGGTGAGCTGCAGGCAACCGGGGAATGGGCTGGGAGCTTGTTCCCTGGAGGAGTTGGTGTCCCATGAGCCCCTGGATTAAGGCTGGCCCTTCAGTAGTACCAGGAACAGATAATGACCCTTCTTTTTTTTTTTTTTTTTTTTTTGAGACGGAGTCTCACTCTGTCACCCAGACTGGAGTGCTGTGGCCGGATCTCAGCTCACTGCAAGCTCCTCCTCCTGGGTTCACGCCATTCTCCTGCCTCAGGCTCCTGAGTAGCTGGGACTACAGGTGCCTGCCACCTGGCCCGGCTAGTTTTTTGTATTTTAGTAGAGACGGGGTTTCACCGTGTTAGCCAGGATGGTCTCGATCTCCTGACCTCATGATCCGCCCGTCTCGGCCTCCCAATGGCCCTTCTTATTGAGACCCTGGAGAGTGGGCTTTCCATGCTGCTGTGTGCCCTGGAAAACCCTTTGGGGCTAAATCACCCTTCCCTGTGAGCTCCTGGAGCCTTGGACATTTCTTCAGCTTTGGAAACCCCCTCCTGTGATCCTCTGTGGCTCCTGGGTGCCCTGGTGAGAGAAACCCCCTCCCTGTGGGCCTCTGAGGCCCCTCGGTGCCCTGGTGGGAGACAGGCCCTTTCCATAAATCTCTGAGACCTTAGCCAGTCCTCTGGCCATCTCAGAGGTCGGCCTCCCAAGATTCCCTGGGGCCCTGGGCTATCCCTTTGGCTGAAGAAAGCTTCCGCCCATGAGCCTCGGGACCTTGGCCCCTTTCTGGCACCAGACTGTTTCCTCCCACAAGCCTCTGGGGCATTGCCATCTTCTGGGCCAAGATCTCTTTCCCAAGAATCTCTGGGCTCCTTTCCCAGACCTAGAGCTACATTTCTGTAAACTTTTGTGCATCAGGACCTAGAACTACACATCCTCTGACTATCCGGGCTTTCTGAGCTGAAAGTGACTTTTTCCAAGAGCCTTAGAGGCCTGGCCATAATTCCTCTCTTCAGAACTACATCTCCCGGAAGCCTCTGTGCTGCCTTAGCTTTGGTTCCCCGTTGCTATCATTGTTGGCCCTCTGGGAAGTGGACTACATTTCCCGTGAGCCACTGGGGCACAGCTCCGTAGGCACTTGGCCTGGAACGCCCCAGGGCCTGCTGGGAGTTGTAGAGCAGCTTCCACCTCGCGCGCTGCCTCCGTTGTTCCGCAGTACGGAATCAGAGCCCACGAGTGGATGTTCCCGGTGTGATGCTGCAGGCTGTGCTCCATATCCACCGACCCGTAGCATCTCATCACGCCAGCACTTGCCTCCCTACCAATGACTCACCTGAAGTGCAATACTAAATAAAAGGCCAGCGGGCGGTGTCTGGGTCTCTGGCGCCCCCTATGTGGTTGCGACACCCCCAAAGCCATAAGGGCCGACCCAGGCATCTTGGCCCCCAGCCCCTCGTCTTGGGTTCAGGTTCGCCCCTTGCTCCTTGTCGTGAGGTCAAGGACACACCTTGGCCCCGACTCCGGATCTCTCCATTCTCAGGCCAGACCCCCAGTGTTGCCGTTGATTTTTTTTTTTTTCTCTCTGTCTTTGCTGCAGTTTTGAAATAAAATGCCAAAGAACACACATTATCTGGCTTCTTCCGTGACGCGACTCTGGGGCTTTAACCCAGGAATCCTGCTTCCTCAGCCCATTTTATTCTGAAGGACCCAGTCATCCGAGCCCCCAGTGTTCTGACGGTTTCTCCAACCTGGGGGAGCATTTCATGTCTCCCGCACTGAACTTACTATCTCCCCCCCCCACCAAGCAGCTCCTCCCCTACTTTCCCGTCACCCAGTCACTGGACCGGACCCCTAGGTGCTGCGGCCTTTCCTCTCAAAGCCCTCCAGGCCCTGATCGCTGTTCCTCCTGCCCCCTGACTCTGCTCTGCGTTTCCCTACCTCTTTGTCCCCTAGGTCCTGGCCTCAACTCAACTCTTGCCTTCTGCTGGCACCCTGGTTCCAGCCTGCAGTCCCCTACCTGGCCCAAAGGTTCTTTCTGCACCCAGACCTGGCCCAGTGCCCTCAGCCAGGACTGCAGTCATGGGACCCTAGTGGGTTGTGGAGTGGAGCACGATACTCTCACCTGATGGAGGGATTAAATGTGGAAGAGTTTAGACTGGGTGCACTGACTCACGCCTGCAATTCCAGCACTTTGGGAGGCTGAGACAGGAGGATTGCTTGAGACCAGCCTGGGCAATGCAGTGAGATCCCATCTGTACAGAAAATACAAAAAATTAACCAGGTGTGGTGGCATGTGAGTATAGTCCCAACTACTCCAGAGGCTGAGGTGGGAGGATCGCTTGAGTCCGGGAGGTCGAGGCTACCAGCCTAGCCAATGTGGCGAAATCCCATCTCTGCTAAAAATACAAAAATTAGCTGGGTGTGGTGGTGGGTGACTGTAATCCCAGCTACTCGGGAGACTGAGACATGAGAATTGCTTGAATCTGGGAGGCAGAGGTTGCAGTGAGCCAAGATTGTGCCATTGCACTCCAGCCTGGGCAACAAAAGCAAAACTCCGTCTCTAAATAAATACATAAATAAAATAAAAATACGGAAACTAGCCGGGCATCATGGTGCATGCCTGTAATCCCAGCTACTTGGGAGGCTGAGGCAGGAGAATCACTTGAACTTGGGGGGCAGAGGTTGTAATGAGCTGAGATTGTGCTACTGCATTCCAGCCTGGGTGACAGAGCAAGACTCTGTCTCAAAAAGAAAATAAAAATAATAAAAAAAAGAATTCACAAGCGCCACCTCTATGTATATAAATACATGTATATCTATAGGCAGGAGTACAGTGATGCAATCAGTGTACTGCAGTAATCACTGCAGCCTCGACCTCCCAGACTCAAACGATTCTCTCACCTCAGCCTCCCAAGCAGCTGGAATCACAGGCATGTGCCACTATGCCTGCCTAATTTAAAATTTTTTTTTTTTTTTTTTTT
>NW_016828162.1:254262-259960 GCF_001698545.2 Rhinopithecus bieti
TTTTTTTTTTTTTTTTTTTGAGACAGTGTCTCACCCTGTCGCCCAGGCTGGAGTGCAGTGGCATGATCTCGGCTCACAGCATCCTCCGCCTCCCGGGTTTGAGCGATTCTCCTGCCTCAGCCTCCTGAGTAACTGGCACTACAGGCTCCCGCCACCATGCCCGGCTAATTTTTGTATTTTTAGTAGAGACAGGGTTTCACCATATTGACCAGGCTGGTCTCAAACTCCTGACCTTGTGATCCACCCACCTCGGCCTCCCAAAGTGCTGGGATTACAGGCGTGAGCCACCACGTCTGGCTAATTTTTTCTGTAGAGACAGAGCCTTAATATATTGCCCAGGCTGTTCTCAAACTCCTGGGCTCAAGCGATCTGCCTACCTTAGCCTCTCAAAGTGCTGGGATTACAGACGTGAGCCACCACACCAGGCCTAATTTTATTATTTTTTATTTTTTGTAGAGACAGGTTCCCACTATGTTGCCTAGGCTGGTCTCAAACCATCCTCCCGCCTTAGTCTCCCAAAATGTTGAGATTATAGGCATGAGCCACCACCCCCAGCCTAAGAGACTGTCATCAATGATTTTTTTTCTTTTTTCTTTTCTAGAGCAGGTGCAATGTAATCAATTATTATTATTATTATTAAGACGGAGTCTTGCTCTGTCACTAGGCTGGAGTGCAGTGGCATGATCTCGGCTCACTGCAACGTCTGCCTCCTCGGTTCAAGCTGTTGTCCTGCCTCAGCCTCCCAAGTAACTGGGACTACAGGCACGTGCCACCACACCCAGCTAATTTTTTTTTGTATTTTTAGTAGAGAGGGGGTTTTACTATGTTGGCCAGGATAGTCTCTATCACTTGACCTCGTGATCTACCTGCCTCGGCCTCCCAAAGTGCTGGGATTACAGGCGTGAGCCACTGTGCCCGGCCATCAATTATTATTATGATTATTGAGATGGAGTCTCACTCTGTCACCCAGGCCAGAGTGCAGTGGTGCAGACTCAGCTTACTGCAACTTCTGCCTCCTGGGATCGAGCGATTGTTTTGCCTCAGCCTCTCAAGTAGCTGGGATTACAGGTGCCTGCCACTATGCCTGGCTATTTTTTTTTTTTTTTTTTTTTTTCGTATTTTTAGTAGAGATGGGGTTTCACCATGTTGGCCAGTCTGGTCTGGAACTCCTGACCTCAGGTGATCCGCCTGCCTCAGCCTCCCAAAGTGCTGGAATTACAGGCGTGAGCCACACTGCTCAACCTCAGTGGTTTTTGAGAATGTAAAGGGGTCTTGGGACCAAACGGTTCAAGAACAGCTGTCCATGAGCCCTGCCTGGCACACAGCAAGTAGACATGAGTGTTGGTGCTGCAACTCACTTCAGAAAATAACTTTGTGGGCCAGGCGCGGTGGCTCAAGCCTGTAATCCCAGCACGTTGGGAGGCCAAGACGGGCGGATCACGAGGTCAGGAGATCGAGACCATCCTGGCTAACACGGTGAAACCCTGTCTCTACTAAAAAATACAAAAAACTAGCCGGGCGAGGTGGCAGGCGCCTGTAGTCCTAGCTACTCAGGAGGCTGAGGCAGGAGAATGGAGTGAACCTGGGAGGCGGAGCTTGCAGTGAGCCGAGATCCGGCCACTGCACTCCAGCCTGGGCGACAGAGTGAGACTCCGTCTCAAAAAAAAAAGAAAAGAAAAGAAAAGAAAACAACTTTGTGTTGGTGCCTTATGCCTATAATCCCAGCACTCTGGGAGGCCAAGGCAGGAAGATTACTTGAGCCTAGGAGTTCAAGACCAGACTGGGCAACGTAGCGAGACCCCTCCTCTACAAAAAATAAAAAAATTAGCTGTGTGTGGTGGCATGTGCCTGTGGTCCCAGCTATTTGGGAGGCTGAGATAGGAGGATCGGTTTAGGCCAAGAGTTCCAGGCTGCAGTGAGCTGTGTTCATGCCACTGCACCCCAGCCTGGGTAACAGAGCAAGAAGACCCTGTCTCAAAAAAAAAAAAAAAAAAAGTCCAATTCTGTGGAAAATTAATATCTGCAAAGATTAAATATTTAATTATACAAGACTTAGGGTACTATAGGCCTTCATGGCTTTAGAAAACTTTTTTCAAAATATTTAAAGACATTTTCATGCTTAAGGATGTCTTAATTTTTTTTTTTTTTTTTTAGACGGAGTCTTGCTCTGTCGCCCAGGCTGGAGTGCAGTCGCGGGATCGCAGCTCACTACAAGCTCCGCCTCCCGGGTTTACGCCATTCTCCTGCCTCAGCCACCCAAGTAGCTGGGACTACAGGCGCCTGCCACCTCGCCCGGCTAGTTTTTTGTATTTTCAGTAGAGACGGGGTTTCACCGTGTTAGCCAGGATGGTCTCGATCTCCTGACCTCGTGATCTGCCCGTCTCGGCCTCCCAAAGTGCTGGGATTACAGGCGTGAGCCACCGCGCCCAGCGGATGTCTTCATTTTTAAATAACAAACAGGGCTGGGTGCCATGGCTCATGTCAGTAATCCCAGCATTTTGGGAGGCCGAGGCGGGTGGATCACCTGAGGCCAGGAGTTTGAGATCAGCCTGGGGAACATGGCGAGACCCCCCCCCACCCCGTCTCTACTAAAATAGAAAATTAGGTGTGGTGTCAGGCATCTGTAATCTCAGCTACTCTGGAGGCTGAGGCAGGAGAATCGCTTTAACCTGGGAGGCGGAGGCTGCAGTGAGACGAGATCACAACGCTGCCTTCCAGCCTGGGCAACAGAATGATACTCTTGTCTTGAGAAAAATAAGTAAGTGTGTGTGTGTGTGGCCAAGATTAGGACACAGAGAATCAACAGAGGCATAATGGGGCCTAAAAACTTTTGTTTTTTAAACTGTTTTGTTTTTGTTTTTTGAGGCAGAGTTTCACTCTTGTTGCCCAGGCTGGAGTGCAATGGCACGATCGCAGCTCACTGCAACCTCTTCCTCCCAGGTTCAAGCAATTCTCCTGCCTCAGACTCCCGAGTAGCTGGGACCACAGGTGTGAGGCACCATACCTGGCTAATTTTTGTATTTTTAGTAGAGACGGGGTTTCACCATGTTGGCCAGGCTGGTCTTGAAGTCCTGACCTCATCCTCCTGCCTCAGTCTCCCAAAATGTTGGGATTACAGGCATGAGCCACCGCGCCTGGCTGTTAAACTGTTTTATAAACTGTGTGTGTGTGTGTTTTAAGACAGTCTTGCTCTGTCACTAAAAAACAAACAAACAAAAAAAAAACAGAACAAAAAAACTGGTAAATACCTTTCGTACTGGAAAAAAATAAAATAAAATAAAATAATAAATCCAGGTGAATAAATCTCAACTGTAGTAAAAACCCAGCGACAGCGTGCTGTGCTTCAGGGAATGCTGTGATGTGCCTGCAGCACCATCTGGTGGTCAGTGTTGAGTATAAAGCCAAAGGCCAAAAGAGGAGAGGGCCGGGTTCAGTGACTCACGCCTGTAATCCCAGCACGTTCCGAGGCCGAGGCAGGAAGATCACTTGCGGTCAGGAGTTTGAGACCAGCCTGGCCAACATAGTGAAACCAGCCTGGCAGGAGAATCCCTTGAACCCGGGAGGCGGAGGTTACAATGAGCCAAGATTGAGCCACTGCACTCCAGCCTGGGTGACAGAGTGAGACTCTGTCTCAAAATAAATAAATAAAACAAAAATAAAGAAAGGAGAAATAAGGAAAGAGGCAATTTACAGAGTGAGTGTCCAAATACAATTTCATCATTTAGCAATGTGTAAAGTAGAGGTTCCTCTTCAAAGAGACCTTCCTCCCCATCTAATTAGGAATAAATAGTAACTTCTCTTAGAAACAAAATGTATTCAAAGACCTGTGCTAGCATTCTTAAATATCTGCTAGCTGTAATAAAGAAATCAGTGTACTTTGTGTTCTCACCTCCCACAATTTAGCCTAAATATTTGCCCTGGCATGCTTATACTGGTCCAAGCAAGCATGAGGTCATAGCCTGTTCCTCCTCCTTATTTGAAGGCGTTCTAACCTTTCTCAGCATTCCACAAGTTACTTCCTCCTTCATTTGCTCTCCTCTGCCTTTGCCTCTTTTAAAAAGTTCCAAGTTGCTAGCCAATCGGGACAAATACAGCATGTGAGGTCCTGTTCCAGCCAACGGAAACCAGACACAGCAGTAGTGTGGACGCGTCAGGTTATAAATGACCCTGTCTCCTTTGTTCAGTGTACTCTCATGGCAAAACTGCTGGCAAGTGTGCCTTTTCTGCAGAAAGTAAAAATGGCCTTGCTGAGGAAATTAAATTTATGTTTAAGCGTTATTTCTTTACGGCACCGAGGAACAAGCATTTCAAACAAATGTGTGAGTGGTTAAAACCATTTTTATGGCGTTATACAAGTTTACAAACATCGCAAGGGGTGAGTGTTTGGAAGGACTCCCTCGAGGTGATGTAACACTGGCTGGCTGTTCACGGGGCTCAGGCCTGTAATCCCAGCACTTTGGGAGGCTGAGGCGGGTGGCTCACCTGAGGTCAGGAGTTGGAGACCAGCCTGGCCAACATGGTGAAACCCTGTCTCTACTAAAAGTACAAAAATGAGCCAGGTGTGGTGGGCAGCAATCGCAGGCACTCTGGAGGCTGAGGCAGGAGAATCACTTGAACCTGGGAGGCAGAGGTTGCAGTGAGCTGAGATCGTGCCATTGCACTCCAGCCTGGGCGACAGAGTGAGACTCTATCTCAAAAAAATAAAAATGAAATATAAGAAACACTGGCTTAGGCAGGGCGTGGGGCTCACATATGTACTCCCAACTTTTTGGGAGACCGAGGCAGACAGATCACTTGAGGTCAGGAGTTCGAGTCCAGCCCGGCCAACATGGGGAAACCCTGCCTCCACTAAAAACACAAAAATTAGCCAGGCCTGATGGCAGGTGTCTGTAATCCCAGCTATTTGGGAGGCTGAGGTGGGAGAATCGTTTGAACCCAGGAGGCAGAGTTTGCAGTGAGCCAAGATCACACCACTGCACTCCAGCCTGAGTTGGACTCCATCTCAAAAAAGAAGAAAACTAAACCAAAAAAACACACAAAAAAGAAACACTGGCTTAGGCATTTAAGAAAAACCCACAGCAAACATCATACTCAATGGTGAAAGATTGACAATCAATATACAAAAGAAAGAAATTCGTGACAGACATACATGGAAAGACATTCCAGGTTTATAGACTGGAAGACAATAGTATTAAGATGACAATGCGGCTGGGCACGGTAGCTCACGCCTATAATCCCAGGGCTTTGGGAGGCTGAGGCAGGAGGATTGCTGGAGCCCAGGAGTTTAAGATCAGCCTCGGCAACTGATACGGTTTAGCTGTGTCCCCACTGAAATCTCATCATGAATTATAATCTCAGGGCGTCCAGGGAGGGACACGGTGGGAGGTGATTGGATTATGGGGCCGGTTTCCCCCATGCTGTTCTGGTGATCATGAGTGAGTTCGCACGAAATCTGATGGTTTGAAACTGTGTGGTGGTTCCCTCCTCTTGTGTTTTCTCCCTCCTGCCACCATATAAGACATGTCTTGCTTCCCCTTCCCTTTCCGCTATGATTGTAAGTTTCCTGAGGACTCCCCAGCCCCATGGAAGTGTGAGTCAATTAAACCTCTTTTCTTTATAAATTACCCAGTCTCGGGTAGTTAGTTTTAACAGTGTGAAAACAGACCAATATAACAATGTAGTAGGACCTGGTCTCTAA
>NW_016828162.1:260175-269179 GCF_001698545.2 Rhinopithecus bieti
AAAAAAAAACCTCTAAAAAAAAATAATCAGGAGACTGTTAAAAAAAAAAAAAAAAAAAAAAAAAAAAAAAAAACTTAGTTGGGTGTGGTGGCACCTGCCTGTAGTCCCAACTACTCGGAAGGCTGAGGTGGGAGGATTGCTTGAGCACAAGGTTGAGGCTGCAGTGAGCCATGATCATGCCACCACACTCCAGCCTGGGTAACACAGTAAGACTCTGTCTCAAAAAAAAACAAAAAAACAAAAAAACAAAAAAAAGATGATGCTTTTGAACGTGATGTAGTAACTCAATTTAATCCATATCAAAATTTGAACATCTGGCCGGGCAGGGTGGCTCACAACTGTAATCCCAGCACTTTGGGATACTGAAGTGGGCGGATCACCTGAGGTAAGGAGTTCGAGACCAGCCTGGCCAACATGGGGAAACCCCCGTCTCTACTAAAAATACAAAAATTAGCCAGGCATGATGACGCCTGTAATTCCAGCTGCTTAGGAGGCTGAGGCACGAGAATCAATTGAACCCGGGAGGTGGAGGCAGCAGTGAGCTGAGATCGCACCATTGCATTCTAGCCTGGCAGGGAGAGACTCTGTCTCAAAAAAAAAAAAAAAAAAAAAATCTGGCTACGTGCAGTGGCTCACGCCTGTAATTCCAGCACTTTTGGGACACTGAGGTGGCAGGATTGCTTTAGGCTAGGAGTTCGAGACCAGCCTGGCCAACATATCAAAACCCTGTCTCTAAAAAAACAAAAAAAAGAAGAATTATCAATGTGATCCAGCAATTCCACTCCTAGGTATATACCCCAAATAATTAAAAACAAACAGGTATTCAAACAAAATTTTGTATATGAAAGTACATAGCAGTATTATTTATAATAGCCCAAATGTGGAACCAACTCAAATGTCCACTGCAGATGGTAAAATAAAGTGTGGTGGCTGGGTACAGTGGCTTGCGCCTGTAATCCCAGCACTTTGGGAGGCCGAGGCGGGCAGATCACCTGAGATCAGGAGTTCGAGACCAGCCCGGCCAACATGGAGAAACCCTGTCTCTACTAATAATACAAAATTAGCCAGGCACGGTGGCGCATGACTGTAATCTCAGCTACTCAGGAGGCTGAGGCAGGAGAATCGCTTGAACCTGGGAGGTGGAGGTTGCGGTGAGCCGAGATCACACCATTGCACTCCAGCCTGGGCAACAAGAGTGAAACTCCGTCTCAAAAAAAAAAAAAAAGGATGAAGCACTGACAGGCCTTGAATGAGCCTCAGAAACATTAGTCTAAGTGAAGGAAGCCAATCACAAAGGCTACATATTCTATTTATATATGCATGATTCTATTTATATGAAATCTCCAGAATGGGTAAATATGCTGGGTGCAGTAGCTCACACCTGTAATCCCAGCCCTTTGGGAGGCCAAGGCGGGTGGATCATCTGAGGTCAGGAGTTCCAGACAAGCCTGGACATGGTGAAAACTTTTCTACCAAAAATACAAAAATCAGCCAGGCATGGTGACGCATGCCTGTAATCCCAGCTACTCAGGAAGCTGAGGCAGGAGAATTGCTTGAATCCGGGAGGCGGAGGTTGCAGTAAGCCGAGATCCCGCCATTGCACTCCAACCTGGGCTACAACAGTGACACTTCGTCTCAAAAAAAAAAAAAAGTATATCGAGACAGCGTGCAAATTAGAGACTGACAGGAGAGGAAGGAACAGGGAGCGACTGCTTAGTGGCCATGAAGTTTCCCTTTGGGATGATGAAAATCTCTCAGCACTTCATCACGTGGGCCACACAACATTGTGAATGTACTAATTGCCTATTTCTTTACTCTTTAAAATGGTAAATTACATGTTATTTGCATTTTACCACACTCGGAAAAAGAAGCACTGGCTTATAAAATGTGCAGAATGCTGGGCCGGGCGCGGTGGCTCAAGCCTGTAATCCCAGCACTTTGGGAGGCCGAGATGGGCGGATCACAAGGTCAGGAGTTCGAGACCAGCCTGGTCAATATGGTGAAACCCCGTCTTTACTAAAAATACAAAAATTAAGCGGGCACAGTGGCAGGCACGGTGGCAGCCACGGTGGCAGGCACCTGTAGTCCCAGCTCCTCAGGAGGCTGAGGCCGGAGAATCACTTGAACCCGGGAGGAGTAGGTTGCAGTGAACTGAGATACCACCGCTGCACTCCAGCCTGGGCGACAGAGCGAGAAGCCATCTCAAAAAAAAAAAAAAAAAAAAAAAAAAAAAAAAAAAAAGTCCAAAATGCTAAAGACTAAGCAAATAAGTAATAGCTACCGTGTCCAGACGCTTCCTCTAAGCCCGCTAGAAGGCACTGCCCTACAGTATTTCTCTTATCTCCACTTGTGCAGATAAGAACACTGAAATTCAGAAGTCTCCTGCCCCTGGTTACTCCAGTAGTAAGAGGTGGAGGAACTCAGGCTCTCTCTCTTCATTGCCCACATCCTGAACCACTGCTCATGTTATATGCCCTTATTTTGCATGTAAGTTCAAAAGATTTAGGCGTCAGGCCCTGATCCATTAACCCCTGGTTACCAGTCCCTGTTCTAGCCCATCCCGCAGGAGGAGGCAGCTGGAGTATCTGAGGTCAGTCACGCGTGCAGTCCGCCATACCTACATGACCAACACTTGCTTACAATTTTGTCCCCTGGACTGGGCACGGTGCCTCACGAATATAATCCCAGCACTTTGGGAGGCTGAGGCGGGCAGATTCCTTGAGCTCAGGAGTTTGGGACCAGCCTGGGCCACATGGCAAAAACCCATCTCTACTAAAAATACAAAAATTAGGCCGGGCGTGGTGGCTCATGCCTGTAATCCCAGAACTTTGGGAGCCCGAGATGTGTGGATCACAAGGTCAGGAGTTCGAGAACAGCCTGGCCAAAATGGTGAAACCCCGTCTCTACTAAAAATACAGAAATTAGCCCGGCGTGGTGGCAGGTGCCTGTAATCCCAGTTACTCGGGAGGCTGAGGCAGGAGAATCGCTAAAACTCGGGAGGCAGAGGTGGCAGACCTCGCCACTGCTCTCCAGCCTAGGTAACAGAGTGAGACTCTGTCTCAAAAAAAAAAAACAACAAAAAACACTTTGGAGGCCGAGGCGAGCAGATCACGAGGTCAGGAGATCGAGACCATCCTGGCTAACACGGTGAAACCCCGTCTCTACTAAAAACACAGAAAAATTAGCCGAGCGTGGTGGTGGGCGACTGTAGTTCCAGCTACTTGGGAGGCTGAGGCAGGAGACTGGCGTGAACCGGGGAGGCAGAGCTTGCAGTGAGCCAAGATTGCACCACTGCACTCCAGCGTGGATGATAGAATGACACTCCGTCTCAAAAAAAAAAAAAAAAAAAAGCAAAACCAAAAATTAGCCAGGTGTAGTGGCAGGCACCTGTAATCCCAGCTACTTGGGAGGCTGAAGCGGGAGAATCACTTGAACCCGGGAGGCAGAAGCTGCAATGAGGCGAGATCACGCTGCTTCACTCCAACCTGGGTGACAGAGCAAGACTTTGTCTCAAAAATAAATACATACATACATACATACATACATACATACATACATACATAAAATAAGTAAATAAATAAAAATAGGCCGGGCGTGGTGGCTCAAGCCTGTAATCCCAAGTGGCAACATCCCAGCACTTTGGGAGGCCGAGACGGGCGGGATCACGATGGCATGAGATCGAAGACCATCCTGGCTAACACGGTGAAACCTCGTGCTCTACTAAAAATACAAAAAACTAGCCGGGCGATGTCCACCGTTAAGCTTCATTGCGGCTTTGGGTGGCGGGGCGGTACCCCTGTAGTCCCAGGCTACTCGGGATGTGCTAGTGAAGAGAACAAGGTGGGGAGCAATGAGACTGTTGCAAAACGCCGAGTTGAGCGCGGATAGCTCTTCAAATCGTCAGGTGAGCGCGAGATCAGGCCACGAGTCCAACCAACCAGCCTACTGGGGGACAGAATCGCCGAGGTCTCTACAGCGATACACTGCAAAAAATAAAAATAAAATAAAATAAAAAAATAAAAAAATAAATAAAATAAAAATAAAAATTAAAAACACTGTGATACTCGGGTCTGCATCCACGACTATTGGTGGTGCAATGGCGCATACACCGCGTGTTATACTTTCAGAAAGCGTACAATGGACGTCTGTATGAAGAGATATTCTTTGAACCTGGGAGTTAATCTGTATAATGATGCGCTATAAGAGCTCAAAATCACAATCACTGCACTCTAGCCTGGAGAAGGTGAACAAATTGTCACAGACTCCGCTTTGTCTCCAAAAACACCAAAAAAAAAAAAATTACGCCAGTTTCTCATCCGAGACATCTCTCCATACACGGACTGATGGCAGATATTCCCCTGGTTGGCCAATACTGCATGCCTGTTGTCACATGTCTAGATCATACTGGAGAGAAGCTTGAGCTACTCTTAGGCGAAACTGTCTGTATGCCGCGCATAGACACACGGGTCGGGGAGGAAAACTTGAAAGCTCCCGCTAAGCGGGTGGGTGAGAAATATACCTGGACTTTCTACCCATCCACCCTTTTCCCTTGGCTGATTATTATTATTACTTATTATTTTATTTATTTTTTTTGAGACGGAGGGACACTCTTGGCTCTCTGTGGGCTGCATGAGAGCTGGAGTGCAGTGGTTCGGATCTCAGCTCACATGGGCAACTCCGTCTGTCCAGCGGTACACACCATCGTCTGAGCACAGTCTCAGAGCCACATCTCGGACGCATGGAGCATAGAGCGACTTCTCTTACAGCGCGCTGCCTCAGCTCTACACATCGCCCGGCTTAGGTTTTGCTTTCGCTATTGTTATAGTGGTTCAAAAGACCTGGCTCACCATTGGGCCCCTATGGCTCGCCGAAAGTATTGGTGGGTTGTGCCTATATATTCTACCCCGTGTACGTAATAGCCAGGGAATGTGGGGTTTCTCAGGACTAACATTGCTGCACTCTCGTGATCCCGCGGGACCGTCTCAGCCTCCCAAAAGATGTCGCGGTAATATGTACATAGAGACGTCTCTGAGCGGTCACGAGCGAGGTGACGACGAGCCTCCTATACTAGATCAGGAGAATTAGATATAGTTTTATTTCGGAAGAGACAGCTTATGTCACCTTGCTCTGTGCACCAGGCCGGAAGGTGCAGTCTCCGGCGTGATCACTGCAGCCTCCGCCTCCCTGGATTCAAGTGATTCTCCTGCCTCAGCCTCCCAAGTAGCTGGGTTTACAAGCGTATGCCACCATGCCCGGCTAATTTTTTGTAGTTTTTAGTAGAGACGGGGGTTTCACCATGTTAACCAGGCTGGTCTCGAACTCCAGACCTCAAGTGATCCACTTGCCTCGGACTCCCAAAGTGCTGGGATTACAGGCAAGAGCCACCGTGCCTGCCCGGCCTGCTGCTGCTGATGATTATTTTACAAGTGGTAACTGCCAGTAACCCTTGGCTGATTTTAATCTGTATCTTTTCACTGTAATACCCTGTAACTATAAGGAGAACACTTTTCTGAATTCCCTGGGTCCTAAGGAGTCATCAGGCTTGAGGATGGTCTTTGCCCACAAGGTAAATGGAGGGGATTTGGGGACATCTATGGAGTGCCTGGTAAAAGGTTTACTTACATCTTTAGTTACAATAAGAAAAATACAGTACGGAATATTAGGGAAGACTGGTATGCAATATCTCCAAGGAACAAAAGTGCAGTTGTACTTTTTAAATTTGTTTTGTTTTGTTTTGAGATGGGGAGTCTTGCACTGTCACCTGGGCTGGAGTGCAATGGCGTGATCTCAGCTCACGGCAACCTTGGCGTCCCGGCTTCAAGCAATTCTCCTGCCTCAACCTCTCAAGTAGCTGGGATTACAGGCGCTCACCACCACCCCCGGCTAATTTGTGTGTGTGTGTGTGTGTGTGTGTGTGTGTGTGTGTGTTTAGTAGAGATGGGTTTTCACTGTGTTGGCCAGGCTGGTCTGGAACTCCTGACCTCAGGTGATCTGCCCACTTCGGCCTCCCAAAGTGCTGGGACTACAGGTGTGAGCCACTATGCCCAGCGTACAGTTTAAATTTATACAAATAAAAGAATTTGGGGGCCAGGCGCGGTGGCTCCCGCCTGTAATCTCAGCCCTTTGGGAGAACGAGGCGGGCAGATCGCTCGAGCTCAGAAGCTTGAGACCAGCCTGGGCAACATGACGAAACCCCATCTCTACAAAAAATTTAAAAATTAACTGGGCGTGGTAGCGACTGCCTGTAATCCCAGAAACTCGGGAGGCTGAGGTGGGAGGATCGCTTGAGTCCAGGAGTTCCAGGTTGCAGTGAGCAGAGACCGCGCCCCTGGCCTCCATCCTCGGCGGCAGAGTCAGGCCTTGTCAGAAAAAAAAAAAAAAAAAAAAAAGGGTGGGGGGGAAATTTCTGAAATGACGTGGAAACCCGGGTTCTTTTTTCCAGAAGCCTCAGTTCAGAGCCTTTTCCAAGCGCCGGTTGCGGAATTGGAGGATAAAGCACTAAGAGCACCCAATAGGAATGACTGAAAGTCCATGACGTCACTAGTGGCTAGGCAAAAACTCCAGAGAGCCCCTCGCTGACCTGCTCCTGGAAGTGGCCTCTGGTTCGCGTCACATGCCAGCCCCTGGCCTGCGTCACAGACCGGGATACACACCCAAATCCCAGGGGCCAGGAAATGTGTTCCCCGAGAAACCAAATTTAGCAAAGGAAAGAATGCAACAGCATTTAAACTCATTAAAGGCTCCCTGGCCGGGCGCGGTGACTCACGCCAGTAATCCCACCACTTAGGGAGGCAGAGGCGGGCAGATCACGAGGTCAGGAGATCGAGACCATCCTGGCTAACACGGTGAAACCCCGTCTCTACTAAATAATACAAAAAATTAGCTGGGCATGGTGGCGGGCGCCTGTAGTCCCAGCTACTCGGGAGGCTGAGGCAGGAGGATGGGGTGAACCCGGGAGGCGGAGCTTGCAGTGAGCCCAGATAGTGCCACTGCACTCCAGCCTGGGCAACAGAGCAAGATTCCGTCTCAACAACAACAACAAAATAACAAAAATAAATAAATAAATGAAAAGTACTGGCTTCAAATTTTGCAGCGTGGGGATCAGCAGCTTGGAAGATAGTCCTAGAGATAATGTGAAGCACACTGTGAATCCTGCAGAGAGCAGGGCTGGGGTTGACTTGTAGGTGGGTGGTAGATCAGATGCATTTAGCAATAAACCCAACCCTGACCCTGGCCCTACGCATTTCAGTGGGACTCTAGTGGACGGGGAGCTGGCATTGAGGGGAGGAAGTGGGCTAATAGGTTAGGAAATGTCTCTTCAAAGATGTGGCATTTGGCTGGGCGTGGTGGCTCATGCCTGTAATCCCAGCATCTTGGGAAGCTGAGGCAGGAGGAACACCTGAGGTCAGGAGTTTAAGACCAACCTGGCCAAAATGGCGAAACCCCATCTCTGCTAAAAATACAATAGTTAGCCAGGTGTGGTGGTGGGTGCCTGTAATCCCAGCTACTTGGGAGGCTGAGGCACGAGAATCACTTGAACCCAGGAGGCGGAGGTTGCAGTGAGCTGAAATTGCACCATTGCACTCCAGCCTGGGTGAGAGAGTGAGACTCCATCTCAAAAAAAAAAAAAAAAAATTAGCGGGGAATGGTGGCGTGTGCCTGTAGTCCCAGCTACTCAGGAGGCTGAAGCAGAAGAATCATTTGAGCCTGGGAGGCTGAAGTTGCAGTGAGTTAAGATCCCACCATTGCACTCCAGCCTGTTGACAGAGTTAAAAAAAAAAAAAAAAAAAAAAAAAAAAAAAAATTTTTTTTTCCCCTCTCAATTTACAGTAAAAAAAAAAAAAAAAATTTGTGTTCCCCTTCCATGGATCTGATCTAGAAAAAACCACCTGATTTCTCAGGCTCACACTCAACACTTCTGTGACCAGGTGTGTGGGGTTTTTCCCACGCTGACAAATTCTCCTACCCAAGCTAGGTGTCCCACAATTCAGTCCAATTCTGACATTATCTGCCTGGAGATACCATCAGATCCCACAGGTGAAAGGTTCAGTCCCATGAGGCTGCCCCTTGGGAGATCCCAATCACAAATCCACGTAGTTTCACCCAAGCTTCTGACTGACTGGCTAGAAATGGGGGTTCCCATGACTCCCTCCTTGGTCTCAGAAATTTGCTACAATGCCTCAGAGAACTAAGGAAAACACATGTATCAGTTTATCATAGAATAAAATAAAACCTGCCAGATAAAGGGGTGCAAAGGGCAACATCTGAGTGCTTCCCAAGCACGGAAGCACAGGATGGGGTTGGAGGAGCTTCCAGGTTGGGCATCTCCATGGAGTTGGGGTGCTTCTCCCCCCAGAACTGTGGGTGGAAAGTCACCCAGGTGCCGAGGCAAGAGACTGAAGGCACATACTGTTTCAATAGAATAAAGAAAATACTTAGAATAAGAAAAGTTTACTAGCAGTAGGATATAGAGATGATTATATATGGATATTATCAATAATTAGTTTCAGTATTAATCTCTGTTTTATTATTATAACTGAGGAAAAAACAGGTGATACAGAGTTAGGAGCTGAAGGGACATTGTGAGAAGTGACCGGAAGACAAGAGTGTGAGCCTTCTGTCACGCCCAGATAAGGGCCGCTTAAGGACGCCTTGGTCTAGTGGTGGCGCCAGTGCCTGGGAAGGCCCCCGTTACTTAGCAGACTGGGAAAGGGAGTTTCCCCTTCCTTGGGGGAGTTAGAGAACAGTCTGCTCCACCAGCTCTTGTGGGAGGCCTGACATTAGCCAGGCCTACCCGCAGTCATCCGGAGGCTTAAACGTCTCCCGGTGGTGCTGTGCTTCAGTGGTCGCGCTCCTTGTCCACTTTCATGTTCCACCTGTACACCTGGTTCTTCTTTTAAGTTCCTAGAAGATGGCCGGGCGCGGTGGCTCAAGCCTGTAATCCCAGCACTTTGGGAGGCCGAGACGGGCGGATCACGAGGTCAGGAGATAGAGACCATCCTGG
>NW_016828162.1:270479-282650 GCF_001698545.2 Rhinopithecus bieti
GAAAAAAAAAAAAAAAAAAAGAGAGAGAGAGAAAAGAAAGAAGAAAAGAAAAAGAAAAAATGATGCTCTCATTACTCAGGAAATTCCAAGGGATTTAGGAGCTCTTTGTCGGGAGCTGGGGTCAAAGATCAAATATTAGAACAAAAGATGCTCCTGGCATCCCTAACATTTGTGAAACTATAAGAGGTTTCAGAGCTCAGTTCCAGAAACTGGGGGCAGAGACCAAATATATATTTGTTATCCTGTGACAGTACCCCTGGGGAGACTACATCTCCCAGCATCCCTTGCAAGTCATTGGGGTTATGTGAGTGGATCTGGCCAATGAGAATACAGGCAGAAGAGCCCTGCCTCACTTCCAGCCACACCCATTAGTGCACTTCTTTTTGTTCTGTTTGTTTGTTTGTTTTTTGTTTTTTGAGATGGAGTCTCGCTCTGTCGCCCAGGCTGGAGTTCTGTGGCACGATCTCGGCATCTCAGCTCACTGCAAGCTCCACCTCCTGGGTTCACGCCATTCTCCTGCCTCAGGCTCCCTTGTAGCTGTGACTACAGGCGCCCGCCACCGCCTCCGGCTAATTTTTTGTATTTTTAATAGAGACAGGGTTTCACCGTGTTAGCCAGGATAGTCCTGATCTCCTGAGCTTGTGATCCACCCATCTCGGCCTCCCCATTAGGGTACTTCTAATGTGCCCTCTCTCTCTCTTCTCCACCTGCCCGTTGGATGCAGATAGCAGTGTAGTAGCCATCTATTGCTAACAAATTAACCCCAAGTTAATTCCTCACAGCTTAAATAACAAACATTTGCTGTATCACATAGTTTGTTTGTTTTTCTTCTTCTTCTTCTCTTTTTTTTATTGAGACGGAGTCTTACTCTGTCACCCAGGCTGCAGTGCAGTGGAGCAATCTCACCTTAAGGCAACCTCCACCCCTCCAGTTCAAGCAATTCTCCTGCCTCAGCCTCCGGAGTAGCTGGGATTACAGGCACCCACCACCATGCCTGGCTAATTTTTTATTTTTAGTAGAGATGAACCTGAACTCCTGACCTCAAGTGATCTGCCTGCCGTGGCCTCCCAAAGTGCTGGGATTACAGGTGTCAGCCGTGGCTCCCAGCCTTCTCACATAGTTTCTGAGGGTCAGGAATCCAAAGCATCTTGGCTGGGTGTTCCTGGTTCAGGTTTCAGTCAAGCTTGTCAGCCAGGGCTGCAGTCATGCGAAGGCTAGACAGAGATTGGAGAACCCTCTTTTTTTTTTTTTTTTTTTTGAGATGGAGTCTCACTCTGTTGCCCAGGCTGGAGTGCAGTGGTGCAGTCTCCACTCACTGAAACCTTTGCCTCCCAGATTCAAGTGATTCTCCTGCCTCAGCCTCCCAGGTAGCTAGGATTACAGGATTACAGGCACGTGCCACCACACCCAGCTAATTTTTTGTATTTTTAATTAGAGACAGGATTTCACCATATTGGTCAGGCTGGTTCTTGAACACCTGGCTTCAGGTTATCCACTTGCTTCGGCCTCTGCAAATGCTGGGATTACAGGTGTGAGCCACTGAGCCTGGTCTATAGAACCCTCTTCTGAGCTCACTCACAGGGGTGTTGGCTAGAGGCCTTAGTTCCTTGCTGGCTGTTGATGTCTGCATGGGCTGCTTGGGTATCCCTCGTGGCTTGGCCACTAGCTTCTCCCAGAGCAAGTGATGAAAGAGAGAGTGAGTGAGACCAAGATGGAAGCCGCAGTCTTTGTAACCTAGTCTCAGAAGTCATATCCCACCATTCCTTTTTTTTTTTTTTTCTTGAGACAGGGTCTCCCTCTGTCATCAAGGCTGGAGTGCAGTGGTGCGATGATGGCTCGCTGTAGCCTCAACTTCCTAGGCTCAAGTGATACTCCTGCCTCAGCCTGCCAAGTAGTTGGGACCACAGGCACACTCCACCACACCCAGCTAATTTTTAAAATTTCTTTATTTTTTGAGACAGAGTTTTGCCCTTGTTGCCCAGGCTGGAGTGCAATGGTGCGATCTCAACTCACCACAACCTCTGCCTCCCGGGTTCAAGCGATTCTCCTGCCTCAGCCTCCCAAGTAGCTGGGATTACAGGCATGTGCCACTACGCCCGGCTAATTTTGTTTATTTTTTTTAGTAGAAACAGAGTTTCTCCATGTTGGTCAGGCTGGTCTCAAACTCCCGACCTCAGGTGATCTGCCCACCTCTGCCTCCCAAAGTGCTGGGATTACAGGCATGAGCCACTGTGCCCGGCCTAATTTTTAAATTTTTTGTAGAGACGGGGGTCTCAGGCTGGTCTTGACCTCTTGGGCTCAAGTGATCTTCCTGTCTCAGCCTCCTAAAGTGCTGGGATTACAGGTGTGAGCCAATGTGCCTGGCCCATCCCACCACTTCTATCCTGTGATATCCATCACAAAGGCCAACCCTAGTGCAATGTGGGAGAGGACTGCACATGGCATAGATACCAAGAGGTGAGGATCATTGTGGTTCACCTGGGAGCCTGCCTCCCATACCCAGAGAGACTTTGGAAGCCACATGTGAAAATGGCAGAGCTGCTATCAGCCTGGGTCCTTGACCCTCTGCCTTTCTACTAATTAGGCTTTACGTGAATAGAATCAAAAATTAATTGTAGGGCCAGGTGCAGTGGCTCACACCTGTAATCCCAGCACTTTGGGAGGCCGAGGCAAGAGGGTTGCTCGAGCCCGGAGTTTGAGACTACTGGGCAATGTAGTGAGACCCCATCTCTCTGTTAAAAAAAAAAAAAAAACAATTAGTCCAGGCGCGGTGGCTCACAGCTTTAATCCCAGCACTTTGGGAGGCCGAGGCTGGCGAATCACGAGATCAGGAGTTCCAGACCAGCCTGGTCAACATGGTGAAACCCTGTCTCTACTAAAAATACAAAAAATTAGCTGGGCATAGTGGCGGGTGCCTGTAATCCCAGCTACTCTGGAGACGGAGGCAGGAGAATCGTTTGAACCCAGGAGGCATAAGTTGCAGTGAGCCAAGCTCGCACCACTATACTCCAGCCCAGGCGAAAGTGTGAGACTCCATCTCAAAAAAAAAAAAAAAATTGTTCAAACCACTGATATTTTAGCTTGGGTCCATCCCAGTGGTTCACATTGCTATAACTAATTCAGAGATCAATTACTAATGGGACGGCACAGGGAAGGTTAAACTGAACACGTAGCACTGTGTGACTTCGCTGTGTACATATATAACTTTGATAAAAAAAGTAAATACGAAAAAGCAGAAATACAGAAAACCCATTCAATCCAAGTGAAGGAAGGAATAAAAAAATAAAAAATAACCCACTGAATAAACTCCAGATGGATCAAAGTCTTCAGTATGAAATAAGAAACCATAACGAGTGAGAAGTAAGCAATGGAAAGTTATTCTATAACATGGGTGTCATTGTGACTCAAACTTCAGAGGCCAGAAAAGAAAACATTGATATGGTCAAATACATGAAATAGAAATCAGCATTCTTCCCCTTCCCTAAACTTTTCCTGAACAATAAAATTCTAAGGTTTGAGGTGGGGCAGGCAAGGCCAGCTTGGGGTGTTGGCGGCACAGTGGCCCGGAAGTGGGGTGCGAGAGCCTTACTGGGGTGAAGGAGGCATTTACTCATGTGAGCAGCTCAGCACGGTGGGGGCACCCAAGTAGGAAACATAAGTCCCCTAAGCTAATAGGATGGGGGTACTGTAGCTGGGGGAGTCGGCCCAAGCTGGGTGCAGAGGGCACAGGGGAGGTGGAAGGAGGGGACAGCTGTGGAGGTGAAAGATGGCTAACGTACAGGAGAATTGACTCATAAGGAAATTAAGAAAAATGAAGTCATATTTCTCACTGTCAGAAAAGGTGGATATAAATACGGAAAGGGAGAAAACTACAGGTATTGAATTTGTCTTTATTTATTTATTTATTTATTTGAGAGAGTCTCACTCTGTTGTCCAGTCTGGAGTGAAGTGGCACAATCTTGGCTCACTGAAACCTCCACCTCCTGGGTTCAAGCGATTCTCCTGCCTCAGCCACCTGAGTAGCTGGGATTACAGGCCTCCAGCAGCACGCCTGGCTAATTTTTGTATTTTTAGTGGAGACGGGGTTTCACCATGTTGGCCAGGTTGGTCTCAAACTCCTGACCTCAAATGATCTGCCTGCCTTGGCCTCCCAAAGAGCTGGGATTACAGGCGTAAGCCACGGCACCCAGTCTAGGTGTTGGATTTTTTTTTTTGAGATGGAGTCTCACTCTGTCTCCCAGGCTGAAGTGCAGTGGCACCATCTTGGCTCACTGCAGCCTCTGCCTTCCAGGTTCAAGTGATTCTCCCACCTCGGCCTCCTGAGTAGCTGGGATTACAGGTGCCTGCCACCACACTCAGCTAATTTTTGTATTTTTAGTAGAGACGGGGTTTTGCCATGTTGGCCAGGCTGGTCTCGAACTTCTGACCTCAAGTAACCCACCTTGGCCTTCCAAAATGTTGGTATTACAGGCATGAGCTACCACGCCTGGTCAGATATTGGATTTGAATTGGATGTGTCGTTCTCAATATGCAGAAATAGATATGGAAATATACAAATAGATATGGAAATATACCTAATGTATGCATGTATATGTATACGTACCTCCTGTGTAGATAGATATACATAACATACACACAATAGATATAACAGATATATTACATGGGGTTTATATAATATACAATGTGATATCTGTAGTATATAATGTAATATATTATGTACAATGTGATATATACAGCATACTACACACATACATGTATATATTTGTTTGTTGAGACGGAGTGTCTCCATCACTCAGGCTGGAATGCAGTAGCATGATCATGCGTCACTACAGACTCTGCCTCATGGGCTCAAGCAATCCTCTAGCCTCAGCCTTTTGAGTAGCTGGGACCACAGGTGTGCACCACCAAGCCCAGCTAATTTTTTAGTTGTTAGTAGAGACTGGGCCTCACTATGTTGCCTAGGCTGGTCTTGAACTCTTGGGCTCAGTCCTCCTGCCTCAGCCTACCAAAGTGCTGAGATTACAGGTGTGAGGCACTGTGCCCAGCTGCACATATGTGTGTGTGGTGTGTGTGTGTATATAGTATATATGTAAATATATGTATATGTGTATATACGTATATGTGTGTATATATGTGTATATACGTATATGTGTGTATATATGTGCATATGCATATATGTGTGTATATAGGTATAATGTGTGTATATATGTGTTTATACATATATGTGTGTATATATGTGTATATATGTATATGTGTGTATATATGTATATGTGTGTATATGTGTATGTGTGTATATGTACGTGTGTATATATGTGTATATGTGTATATATGTATATATGTGTATATATATGTGTGTGTGTATATATGTATGTGTGTATATATGTATATGTGTATATATATGTATATATGTGTGTGTATATATATGAACTCTGTCCACTGAGAGGACCCATTAGCAACCAAAATTCAAAAACAAAAGCAACGAGCCCTGTTAGTGTTTGGATCTTGGCTTCCCATTCTGAAAGGAACCAGGGCTCCTTGGAGAAATGGCTGATTCTAGAGCTGCTTTAGAGAAAGAAAAAAAACGAGCTTAGAACATTTTGCTGTACCAGGAATCAGGAACGACTCAAATGTGACTAATGGAGGCATGTCAAAAACGCAGAGCTTCCAATCCCTTGAGAGCTGATTAAAACAAACAAACAAACAGGCTGGGCGCGGCAGCTCACATCTGCAATCCCAGCACTTTGCGAGGCTGAGGCGGGCAGATGAGTTAAGGCCAGGAGTCCAAGACCAGCCTGGGGAACATGGTGAAACCCCGTCTCTACTAAAAATATAAAAATTAGCCAGGCATGGTGGTGCACATCTGGTAATCCCAGCTACTTGGGGGCTGAAATGGGATGAAGGCTTGAGCCTGGGAGGCAGAGGTAGTAGTGAGCCGAATCGCACCACTGCAATCCAATCTGGGTGACAGAGCGAGATCTTGTCTCAAAAACAAACAAAGCACATAGCCACCAGTTTGAGGGGGCTCCCACTGGGAAAATAGAGGACAAAATATAGAGCAACCCAAAAAGTAAATAAAGAGCTGGGTGCGGCGGCTCACACCTATAATCCCAGCACTTTGGGAGGCTGAGGCAGGCAGATCATGAGGTCAAGAGTTTGAGACTAGCCTGACCAACATGGTGAAACCTCGTCTCTACTAAAAATAAAAAAAAATTAGCCGGATGTGGTGGTGCATGCCTGTTGTCCCAGCTACTCAGGAGGCTGAGACAAGAGAATCGCTTGAACCCAGGAGGCGGAGGTTGCAGTGAACCAAGATCGTGCCCCTGTACTCTAGCCTGGGAGACAGATGGAGACTTTGCCTTGAAAGGAAAAAAAAAAAAAAAAAAAAAAAAGTAAATAAAAAGAGCATCAAAATAAGTAAGTTTGAACACCAAAAATAGAGGATGATATAACTGATTATGACTCATGGAAAAAAATAGGAAACCATGAGTCCACACAGACATAAGTAAATCCATTAATAATTGGAAGGGCCATGCGTGGCATCCTGCAGTGATGGCATTCTGTTCCCAGCTACTCAGGAGGCTGAGGTGGGAGGATCACCGAGCCTAGTGAGGTTGAGGCTGCAGTGAGCTATGATTGTACCACTGCGTTCCAGCCTGGGCAATAGAGCAAGACCCTGTCTCTAAAAAAATAAATCAATTAAAAAAATAATAACTTGGGCCAGGCATGGTGGTTCACAAGAAAACAAAAAATCCTGAAGATTTCCTGAGGAATGTGATATTAGTATAGTTTCAAAGCTCTCATTGCTTGGCAAAGGACAAGTCCGGCTGATGCCACCTGCATCATGTGACTGAAGCAAATGTCATTAGAAACTGGAGAGGTGGACGCTGCGAGTGACCTGACTTTCAGTGAGAAACACACGGCATGATGTCAGTCGTCGTGCTGCCAAAGTATCCGATCACGAGGAAACACCAAATAAATCCACGCAGAGGGAGAGACGACTCGATAACCGGCCTGCAACGTTCCAAATGCCAAGGTCGTGAACACCAGGGAAGACTGAGGAACTGCCCTTCATGACTTTCAAAGAGACTGCCCTCAGAAGCAGTGCATGACCCTGAACTGCATTCTTTTATTTTGGCGGGGCGGAGAGCAGAGTCTCACTTTGTTGCCCAGGTTGGAGTGTGGTGCAATCTTGGCTCACTACAAACTTCACCTCCCAGGTTCAAGAGACTGTCCTGCCTCAGCCTCCTGAGTAGCTGGGATTACAGGTGTCCACCATCACGCCTGGCTATTTTTTCTTTTCTTTTTATTTTTTGAGATAGAGTTTCGCTGTTGTCACCCGGGGTTGGAGTGCCACTGCACAATCTCGGCTCACTGCAACCTTCTCCTCCAGGGTTCAAGCGATTCTCCTGCCTCAGCCTTCCGAGTATCTGAGGTTACAGGCATCCACTACCACACCTGGGTAATTTTTGCATTTTTAGTCGAGACAGGGTTTTGCCATGTTGGCCAGACTGGTCTCAAACTCCGGACCTCAGGTGATCTGCCCGCCTTGGCCTCCCAAAGTGTTGGGATTACAGGTGTGAGCCACCACGCCCGGCTCTGAACTGCATTCTTCTGTCATAAAAAGCATCACTGGGACATGTGGCAAACATGAAGGAGGTCTGGCGATTCCAGAGTAGTCATGGGTCAAGGCACTTTCCTGATTTTGACGGCCGTGCTGTGGTTATGTAGGAGAATGTCCTTGTTTACAGAAAATACACACTGGAGTATGTGTTAATGGGTTTCAAGAGGTTTCAAGGGGACATGTGACTTTCAAATGGTTCAAATGGTTCTGAAAAATAAGAATCGCTTGTACTGTACTTCCACATTTTTAAATGTTTGTGACTGTTTCCAAGTTAAGAAAATTTATTTATTTATTTTTAAAGACAGGGTATTGCTCTGTCACGTAAGCTGGAGTGCAGTGGTACAATCATAGCTCACTGCAGCCTCGAACTCCTGGATTCAGGCCACCCACCCACTTCAGCCTCCCGAGTAGCTGGGACTATAGGTGTGTACCACCACGCCGGGCAAATTTTTGTATTTTTTTTAGAGATGGTGTTTCACCATGTTACCAAGGCTGGTCTCAAACTCCTGGGCTCACGGGATTGATCATCCTGCCTCGGGCTCCGAAAGTGCTTGGATCACAGGGGTGTGCCACAGCGCCTGGCCCACTCTTGAAATTTTAATATGCATCCTTAAGGTGACAAAATCTAAATATAATCACTCTGTCATATTCCAGAATAACAAACGATTTCAAAGCATTCTAATTCTGATCACCTGCCACCTGTTTGACAGGTTTTAATTGGTCTTTTTTTTTTTTAAGTTTTATTATGAAAAAATGGCGACCTATGCAAACTAAATAGACCTCTAGGGAAGGGGCTGCAGGTAGCAGGTCTCCGACCTCCAAGAGGGCATCGCCTCATGGAGGCTGGGACCTCTGTCTGCGGGGCCTGGAAGTCTACTTCCGGAAGTGCAGAAAGCAACAGGAAGCTGGAGCCATTGCTGTCCCGGGCTCCAGGTAAGATGCAGTGTGGAGGCCGGGCGCGGTGGCTCAAGCCCGTAATCCCAGCACTTTGGGAGGCCGAGACGGGCGGATCACGAGGTCAGGAGATCGAGACCATCCTGGCTAACACGGTGAAACCCTGTCTCTACTAAAAAATACAAAAAACTAGCCGGGCGAGGTGGCGGGCGCCTGTGGTCCCAGCTACTCTGGAGGCTGAGGCAGGAGAATGACGTAAACCCGGGAGGCGGAGCTTGCAGTGAGCTGAGATCCGACCACTGCACTCCAGCCTGGGCGACAGAGCGAGACTCCTCTCAAAGAAAAAAAAAAAATAAAGATGCAGTGTGGAACTAGGGGCTGGCGAGAAATCCCTACACCCCTCCTCCTGCCAGCCAGCGCCTTGCCAGGGCCTCCGTGCTGCTGATGCCAGTTGCCAGGGGGGTCACAGAGCTTTGTTGCAGAGAAGCTTCACCCAAACAAGTGGAGGAAAAATGGTCTCACCCTGAGTGTGTAACAAAGTGTGTAACAGAGGAAATGCCCCACACGTTTCCCGGAGAAGGTCCCGGAACAAATAGCCGTGAAATCATCTCATGTCCCAACCTATTACAATACTATGACTTAGAACAAGTTTTTCAGGCTGTATTATAAAAATAAGACACTCGGAGTTGACTGGGCGCGGTGGCTCACACCTGAAATCCCAACACTTTGGGACACCGAGGCTGACGGATCACCTGCGGTCAGGAGTTTGAGACCAGCCAGGCCAACATGGTGAAACCCCGTCTCTACTAAAAATACAAAAAAATTAGCTGGGTGTGGTGGCGGGTGGCTGTAATCCCAGCTACTCGGGAGCCTGAGGCAGGAGAATCGCTTGAACCTAGGAGGCGGAGGTTGCAGTGAGCCAAGATCTTGCCATTGCACTCCAGCCTGGGCAATAAGAGCGAAACTGCATCTCATAAATAAATAAATAAATAATCCAATTCATGTGGTTATGACAAAGTCTAAGATAACACGGGCTTTGCCCTGGAATGTCGGCTTGGTGAGAATTGACTTGGAAGAGGGCATTCAGTCTGTTGTGATAAAAACACCCCAGACTGTGTAGCTTAAGGAACAAATATGTATCTCTCATAGTTCTGGAGGGTGCAGAGTCCAACATCAAGGCACCAGCAGATTCCGTGTCTGGTGTGGGCCAGTTTCCTGGTTCATTGCTGGCACCTTCTTGCTGTGTTTCCACTTGGTGAAGGGATAAGGGAACTCTCTGGGAGGTTTTTGTTTGTTTTGTTTGTTTGTTTTGTTTTGTTTTGTTTTGTTGAGACAGATTCTCGCTCTTGTGCCCAGGCTGGAGTGCAATGGCATGATCTCGGCTCACGGCAACCTCCGCCTCCTGGGTTCAAGTGATTCTCCTGCCTCAGCCACTCAATTAGCTGGGATTACAGGCATGCGCCACCACACTCGGCTACTTCTGGCTAAATTTTGTATTTTTAGTAGGGACGGGGTTTCACCATGACTTCAGATTATCTGCCCACCTCGGCCTCCCAAAGTGCTGGGATTACAGGCATGAACCACTACACCAGCCATGTTTATTTATTTTTGAGACAGTCTCTCTCACCTAGATTGGAGTGCAGTGGTGTGATCACAGCTCCCTATAGCCTTGACCTCCCCAGCTCAAGTGATCCTCCCACCTCAGCTTCCTGACTAGCTGGGACTACAGGTGGACATCACTACACTTGGCTAAATTTTTTTTTTTTTTTTTTTTTTTTAGTAGAGATGGGCTTTTGCTATGTTGCTCAGCCTGGTTTAGAACTCCTGGGCTCAGGTGATCCTCCCACCTTGACCTCTCAAAGGATTGGGATTACAGGCGTAAGTCACCTTGCCCAGCCTTCTCGAAAATATTTAAAGCATTTGTAAGAATCTGGTATATCAGACTTATGAAAAGCATGACTGAGAGTGTGTTACTGTTTTTCTCCTATTCATGGCATTTAAGGGAAACCACAATATCAGATTTCTGAAAAGTTCACTGATTAAATGTGCAATCGCTGTTCAAATATTTAGGGGAAATCTAGAATTGTGAAATTTGTGGGTTGTTATTTTTAGTTGTAGAAGTAGTCTGTGAATGTTTAGAGGAAAGATAATTGTTTGAAAATTCATTGATCATTAACAAAAAAACAAATTGTGGTGAATTTTCCTGTCCATGGTCAAAAGCTTCTCAGTCATTGACGGAGCTCTCCACCATGTTTTCAACAAATGGGGCTGGAAAAAGTGGCCAGGAGCTGAGGGGAGGAAAATTGGGGAATTGGGGTTTAATTGTGGTAGAGAGTTTCAATTTTGTGAGATGAAAAAATTCTGGAGATTTGTTGTGCAAGAATGTGAATATACTTAACACAACTGTACACTTAGAAATGATTCAGGTGCCATGGGGTTATGATACAGATTGGTTTTCGGCCAGGTGCAATGGCTCACGCTTGTAATCCAACACTTTGGGTGGCCGAGGTGGGCAGATCACTTGAGGTCAGGAGTTCGAGAGCAGCCTGGCCAACATGGCAAAACCCTGTCTCTACTAAAAATACAAAAATTAGCCAGGCATGGTAGCACAAACCTGAAGTCCCAGCTAGTTGGGAGGCTGAAGCACGAGAGAATCTCTTGAACCCGGGAGGCGGAGGTTCCAGTGAGCCCACTGCACTCCAGCCCGGGCAACACAGCGAGATTCTCTCTCTCTCAAAACAAAAAAAAAAAAAAAGCAAACAAAACAAAACAAAAAAAAACTACAAAAAATTAGCCAGGTGGGGGCACCTATAATCCCAGCCACTTAGGAGGCTGAGGCAGGAGAATTGCTTGAACCTGGGAGGCAGAGGTTGCAGAGTCGAGATTGTGCCACTGCACTCCAGCCTGGGTGACAGAGCGAGGCTCCGTCACAAAAAAAAGAAAAAAAAAAAAAGAGAGATTCCTGTGCCTCAACCTCCCGAGTAGCTGGGACCCCAGGTGTGCACCACCGCGCCCGGCTGGGTACGGCTCGCTTAAATGCGAGATAAAGAAGAGGAGTGTGGCCGGGCGCGGTGGCTCACGCCTGTAATCCCAGCACTTTGGGAGGCTCAGGTGGGCGGATCACGAGGTCAGGAGATCGAGACCATGCTGGCTAACACGGTGAAACCCCGTCTCTACTAAAAAAACACAAAAAACTAGCAGGGCGAGGTGGCGGGCGCCTGTAGTCCCAGCTACTCGGGAGGGAGGCTGAGGCAGGAGAATGGCGTAAACCCGGGAGGCGGAGCTTGCAGTGAGCTGAGATCTGGCCACTGCACTCCAGCCTGGGTGACAGAGCGAGACTCCGTCTCAAAAAAAAAAAAAAAAAAAAAAGGAATGTGAGGCTGGGGGCGGTGGCTCACGCCCGTAATCCCAGCACTTTGGGAGGCCAAGGCAGGCAGATCACCTGAGGTCAGGAGTTCGAGAGCAGCCTGGCCAACATGGCAAAACCCTGTCTCTACTAAAAATGCAAAAATTAGCCAGGCATGGTGGTGCAAAACTGGAGTCCCAGCTACTTGGGAGGCTGAAGCATGAGAATCTCTTGAACCCGGGAGGCGCAGGTTCCTGTGAGCCCACTGCACTCCAGCCTGGGCAAGAGAGCAAGATTCTGTCTCTCAAAA
>NW_016828162.1:285463-288799 GCF_001698545.2 Rhinopithecus bieti
TTTTTTATAGATGGAGTCTCACTCTGTCACCAGGCTGGAGTGCAGCGGCACGATCTTGGCTCACTGCAAACTTTGCCTCCTGGGTTCAAGCGATTCTCGTGCCTCAGCCTCCTGAGTAGCTGGGATTACAGGCATGCACTACCGCACCCAGCTAATTTTTGTATTTTTAGTAGAGATGGGGTTTCACCATGTTGACCAGGATGGTGTCCATCTCCTGACCCTGTGATCCGCCCGCCTTGGCCTTACAAAGTGCTGGGATTACAGGCGTGAGCCACCGTGCCCGGCCCGAAATTTTAATTTATGTAGAGATGGTGTCTCGTTATGTTACCCAGGCTGGTCTCAAACTCCTGGCCTTAAGTAATCCTCCTGCCTCAGCCTCCCAAAGTGCTGGGATTATAAGGGTGAGCCACTGCACCTGGCCAACTTTTACAAAGGATTTGGGATCCAGATTTCAGTCAATCAAAGAGCGAATTAGAGTCACTCCCAGCCCGTATAGCCAATGCTTGAGTGTGGAATCTCTGTCAATAAATTCATCCCAATTCAACGTTCAATTGCTTCCATCCTGCCCCACCGTTCCCCAGAGATCCCATCCCAGTACAGCTTCTCAGTGTGGGTTCTGTCAGTATCAGTGGGGAAGGTCTTGCAGTTCTCCGGGTGCACATGGTAGCCCCTCACCGCCCACACCCTGAAGCTCATCCCGTGCAACCTGCCAGTAGCTGAGTCTGGATGCAGGTCTAGAAGCATCAAGAGCTGGTGAGCTGGACCCTGCGGAGGATCGGTGGTCTGCTGCACGACAGCAACCTAGGACAGGCTTTGCAGACAGTGGACCCTAGACTGACCAGATGAGGAAAGAGGAAGGGGGTACAACAGGATTGGGAGTTCAAGGTCCTCAGAGACAGTGAAGTGTCTGCATTTGAACACATTTCTCAGTTTCCCTGCCTGCCTTTCCTCTCTCTGGATCTCTGTCCCCCTCTGTCTGTGGGTCTCTGTTCCTCTCTGAGTCTCTGTCCTACTCTCTCTCTCTGGGTCTCTGTCCCCCTCTCTCTGGGTCTCTGTCGTTTCTCTCTGGGACTCTCCCTCTCTCTCTGGGTCTCTGTCTCCCTGTCTCTGGGTCTCTGACTCCCCATCAGGTCCCTGTCCCACCTTCTCTCTGGGTGTCTGGCTCTTCCGTTCCCTCTGGGTCTGCGTCTCCTGGCCTCCGGCCTGGCATGGTGGGTGGGTGGGAACCGGGTCAGATGGTGCCCAGCGCTCCCTCCTCCTTTCCACACTGGCCGCTTCTCCTTTCCTTGACAACAGTAGGTGGTCTCTTCTGACAAGGAGCCCGCATCTCACCTGAGCCACCCCAGGGCCTAAACCGCTGCTCGGAGCTTCATGGAATCTCAGGTTCTGTTTCTTTCCCTTGACTGAGCCGGGCTTGTGCGATCAGAGTCGAAAACTGCACTTTCTACGAATGGTGACTTTCGTTTCTTCGGGGCATCGAATCCCTCCAGGGGCCCTCGGCCACCCCCAGTTAGGCCCTTTTGACTGTCATATTTCTGTCTCTTGAACTTTGGACTTAAAATGAACGGTCCAGGATGACAATTCCCGCGGGGCTGTGGCAGCGGGGGCTGGCCCAGGCCAGCTTCCTTCCTACCAGGAAGTGGCTTGAAGAACAATATGGAAATCTCGGTGGTATGAGGGGAGCGAGACCAGGCAACTTTGCTTGCCGGGACTGGAATCTATGACACTCATTACATAAGGACCCGGATGGAAGGAGTCCCAGCTGAAGTCCGGGCCGCGCGGAGTGGCACACACCTGTAATCCCTGCTACTCGGGAGGCTGAGGCAGCAGAATCGCTTGAACCCAGGAGGTGGAGGTTGCAGTGAGCTGAGATCATGCCACTGCACTCCAGCCTGGGCGGCAGAGAGAGACTCCATCTCAAAAATAAATAAATAAATAAACTAATTAATTAATTAAATAAAAACGCTGGGTGCAGTGGCGCACGCCTGTAATCCCAGCACTTTGAGAGGCCAAGGTGGGCAGATCACTTGAGGTCAAGAGTTTGAGACCAGCCTCACCAACATGGTGAAACCTTGTCTCTACGAAAAACACAAAAAATTAGCTGGCGTAATGATGGTGCCTGTAACCCCAGCTACTCCGGAGACTGAGGCAGGAGAATCGCTTGAGCCCAGGAGGTAGAGGTGGCAGTGAACCGAGATTGTGCCACTGCACTCCAGCCTGGGTGACAGAGCGAGACTCTCTCTCAGAAAACAGCCAGGCGTGGAGGCTCACACCTATAATCCCAGCACTTTGGGAGGCCGAGGTGGGTGGATCGCCTGAGGCTGGGAGTTCGAGACCAGCCTGACCAACGTGGAGAAACTCCATCTCTACTAAAATTACAAAATTAGCCAGGCATGGTGGCGCACGCCCGTAATCCCAGGTACTCAGGAGGCTGAGGCAGGACAATCACTTGAACCCAGGAGACGGAGGTTGCAGTGAGCCAAGATTGTGCTATTGCACTCCAGCCTGAGCAACAAGAGTGAAACTCTGTCTCAAAACAGACAATCAACCAATCAATCAAACAAACAAACTGGCCAGACGCAGTGGCTGACACCTCTAATCCTAGCTCTTTGGGAGGCCGAGGCAGGCGGATCACGAGGTCAAGAGATCGAGATCATCCTGGCCAACATGGTGAAACCCCGTGTCTACAAAAGATACAAAAATTAGCTGGGCCTGGTGGCGCTTGTCTGTAGTCCCAGCTACTCGGGAGGCTGAGGCAGGCGAATCACTTGAACCCCGGAGATGGAGGTTGCAGTGAGCCGAGATTGTGCCACTGTACTCGGGCCTGGTGACAGAGCGAGACTCCATCACAGAAAAGAAAAAAAAAAAGATAAATAAATAAATAAATATTAAAAAGTTCATAAGGACCCGGATGGAAGGATTCCAGGTTTCAGCTCCTCTTCCTGAGACTCCAAACTGCCACCCTCTAGCCCCTTTTTTCTCAGACCAGGATGCCTAAGTCTGTAATCCCTGGTTCTCCTGTGACCCAGGTATCTGGATGTCCAGCCCACTGATTCCCCAGAACTTGGGTGTCACACTAGCACCAAACCTACCCCAGGACCCAAGAGTCCTTGTCCCAGATTTGAGGCCCAACAGATCTCATTCCTGCTGCTAAATGATGCCAGAAAACTACATCTCCCATGAGGATGTGAGTGTGCTGTGTCACCTTATAAAACTCCGCTGTTATTGAGGTAGCTCTGAGAAATAGTTACACAATGCTCACACAAGTCGAGGGGTTGTAGAAAGAAGTCCTGCCCTTTCATTTTATTTTTATTATTTATTTATTTATTTATTTAT
>NW_016828162.1:292955-301725 GCF_001698545.2 Rhinopithecus bieti
CCCCCCTCCTTCAGATCCAGGAGTCCAGGACCCCAGGCCCCCCTCCCTCAGACTCAGGAGTCCAGGACCCCAGCCCCTCCTCCCTCAGACCCAGGAGTCCAGGACCCCAGCCCCTCCTCCCTCAGACCCAGGTTCTGGCCCATACTCACTTTCGGGGCTCTGGTGAGCAGCGCCCCCCACCGTCCCATCCTCCCTGATCTCCAGGTGGGCTTCTGTCTGCTGGGCATCATCTGTGTAGAGGTACCGTTGCCGGACTTGGCCCCCGAATTGCAGGAGAGGACTGGAGTCAGGGATGGGGTGTGCCTGGCAGGCTCCCAGCAGAAGACCAGCCAGCACAGGAACCCACAGTCCTGAGTACTCGAACCCGGTCTCGTCTGAGTCCATCAATGGCTCAGGTCCTCAGGTGATCTCCGGGGTGTGAGCTTGGAGAAGCTAGTGGTTTAGAATTGGTGCCAGATTCCGGCTGTCCAGGTGAGCAGATTCACAGATCGCTGCTCAGGTGGCCTGAGTGCCTGGGTCCTCTTTCAGCTGGATCCTCAGCAGGCAGAGCACTCCTGTGTTTTGGGATAGATGCAGAAGCTCCAGAATTTATACCCAGACAGTCCCTCCCAATCACCCTCCCTGCGCCTGACCCATGGCATTTGACCCACTTGGCAGGAGCCACAGAATTCCGTCGTGGCAAGGGCAGTCTGAATGGATGATGTAACCTGGGGGTCCTTTCAATGGGGGGCCGGACTCCTGGGTCTAGGGGACCAGGGAGAGGAGGATCGGGTTAGCTGGGACCCAGGTGAAAGGGGCTGGGGGCCCAGATTCCTGAGTTTCAGAGAGAAGGATCTGGGGTCTCAAGTCCCTGAGTTGGAGGGAGGAGGGGTGCTGGGCTCCTGGAAAAACCACCTCTTGGAACGTTTATGCAGATCACGCAGAAAAAGAGAAATTTCTGCACCCCATCTGAATTTCTAAGTTTGGGGGGAGGGCGTGATCTGACACTGAGGTTCCTTGATCCTCAGCAAGGCGGCAATTGCTATGTGAAAGAAGCGACCGCAGCGGAGACCAAGTGTCCTGCCGTGGAAGCCTCTCACCTGGCCATGGGCCAACCTCAGCCTCATCTGTCCCTGCTCAGATGCTCAGACTCTGGACATCCCAGCCTCCTCCTCCCTGATGCAATCTTGGTGTTTCTTTCACCAGAGAAGCCATCCCAGGCCCAGGCAGGTGCTCCTAAAATAACCCGGGGGGAGGGGTGGCTGAGAGGCCCTGACTGGAGTTGGCAGCCAAGCCACACTCTGGAGTGGGCACCCAGAGGGAAGACAAGTTGGCTAATTTCCTGGAGCCCCTAAGGGTGCAAGATTAGGACTTCTACGTATGAGGGAGGAGGGCTGGGGTTCTGGACTCCTGGGTCTGAGGGAGGAGCGCCTGGAAAACTTGGACTTGTGGGTCTGAGGTAGGAGGGACTGGGGGCCTGGACTCCTGGGTCTGAGGGAGGAGGGGCTGGGGAACCTGGCCTCCTGGGCTGGGGGTCTGGACTTGTGGGTGTGAGGGAGGAGGGGCTAGGGGTCTGGACTCCTGGGTCTGAGGGAGGAGGGCTGGGGGCCTGGACTCCTGGGTCTGAGGGAGGAGAGGCTGGGGGCCTGGACTCCTGGATCTGAGGAAAGGGACTAGAGCCAGGAATCCTGGATCTGAGGGAGGAGGGGTTGGGGATCTGGACTCCTGGGTCTGAGAGAGGAGGGGCTGGGGGTCTGGACTCATGGATCTGAGGGAGGAGGGCCTAGAAAACCTGGACTCCTGGGTCTGAGGGAGGAGGGGCTGGGGGTCTGGACTCCTGGGTCTGAGGAAAGAGGGACTGGGGCCTGGGCTCCTGGGTCTGAGGGAGGAGGGCCTGTGGGCCTGGACTCCTGGGTCTGAGGGAGGAGGGGCTGGGGGTCTGGACTCCTGGGTCTGAGGAAAGAGGGACTGGGGCCTGGACTCCTGGATCTGAGGGAGGATGGGCTGGGGAACCTGGGCTCCTGGGTCTGAGGGAGGAGGGGCTGGGAGTCTGGACTGCTGGGTGTGACTGGAAGGGTCTGGGTGCTGGGAGTCCTGAGCCTGGATTCTAGATGATGGTTAAACTTCTGGGAATCCAGTCAAACTGCTGAGTCCTTGACATTGATGTATCTTGAATGTGAGGGTCAGTCTGTGGGTGGAGGATTACCCAGGTGCCAAGGCAAGAGACTGAAGGCACAAACTGTTTCCATAATAAAGAAAATAGTTAGAATAAGAATAGTCATTATACAAATTAGATATAGAGATGATCATGACATTATCAATCATTAGTGTAAACATTATTAATCATTAGCTTTTACCATTACTCTTTGTTGTATTATTAATATAACCAAGAAATAACCGGTGGGCATAGGGTCAGGTGCTGAAGGGACATTGTGAGAAGTGACCTAGAAGGCAAGAAGTGAGCCTTCTGTCACACCCGCATAAGGGCTGCTTGAGGGCTCCTTGATCAAGCGGTAAGGCCAGTGTCTGGGAAGGACCCCCGTTACTTAACAGACCGTGAAAGGCAATCTCCTTTCCTTGGAGGAGTCAGGGAACACTTTGCTCCACCATCTCCTTGTGGAAGGCTGGATATTATGCGGGCCTGCCCACAGTCATCCAGAGGTTTAAACATCTCCCGGTGGTGCTGTGCTTCAGTGGTGGTGCTCCTTGTCCACTTTCATGTTCCTCCTGTACTCCTGGTTCCTCTTTGAAGTTCGTAGTAGATAGCAGTAGAAGAAATAATGAAAGTCTTAGGGCCGGGCGCGGTGGCTCAAGCCTGTAATCCCAGCACTTTGGGAGGCCGAGACGGGCAGATCACGAGGTCAGGAGATCGAGACCATCCTGGCTAACACGGTGAAACCCCGTCTCTACTAAAAAATACAAAAAAACTAGCCGGGCGCGGTGGCGGGCGCCTGTAGTCCCAGCTACTCGGGAGGCTGAGACAGGAGAATGGCGTAAACCCAGGAGGTGGAGCTTGCAGTGAGCTGAGATCTGGCCACTGCACTCCAGCCTGGGCGACAGAGTGAGACTCCGTCTCAAAAAAAAAAAAAAAAAAAAAAAAGAAATAATGAAAGTCTTAAAGTCTTTGATCTTTCTGATAAGTGCATAGAAGAAAACGCTGATGCTGCCTTCCCTCTCTGCTTCAGCTACCTAAAAGGTAAGAGCCCCTGTCCCGTGATCACGTGACTTGCTTGACCTTATCAATCACCTGGACGACTCACCCTCCTTACTCTGCCCCCTTGTCTTGTATGCAACAAATATCAGCGCGCCCAGCCATTCAGGGCCACTACCGCTCTCCGCGTCTTGGTGGTAGCAGTCCCCCGGGCCCAGCTGTTTTCTATCTCTTTGTCTTGTGTCTTTATTTCTTACAATCTCTCGTCTCCGCACAGGGGAAGAACACCCTCAAAGCCCCGTAGGGCTGGACTCTACATCAGCCGCCCTGCTTGGGGTTGG
This sequence comes from Rhinopithecus bieti, assembly GCF_001698545.2. Classification (NCBI taxonomy): domain Eukaryota; kingdom Metazoa; phylum Chordata; class Mammalia; order Primates; family Cercopithecidae; genus Rhinopithecus; species Rhinopithecus bieti. Next base: position 296,427 of record NW_016828162.1, read on the forward strand.
CGATGCTGGAGGTGGGCTTTGGACCAGAGAAAATGCTTTAATTAGGTGACAAGCGGGCAGAGGCCTTTGTTTCTGGCGCCCGCAGCCACGGCCCCCGCTGACGGCATGGGAAACAGATCCTGTTCCACTCCGGTCTCCAGCATTGGAATGGTTGCCTCGGTGCAATGCAGGTCTGGAAAGTAGCAGTTTAGCAGGGGACCCTAGAATTCCCTAAAAGGAGTGACTAGGAGCTGGGATTCTGGAATTTGAGTGTGGACGGCGGGTTGGGTGGGTGGGAGATCGGAGACCCTGGTGGGCGCGGGGGCACCTGCAGGCTGGAGGCCCTCGCGCGCTCCCGCGGCAGCCTGGCAAACAGGTTCTCCATTCCCCAGGAGGATGCAGCCGGGGGCGGACGATCGCTCCGCTCGCCGGGACCAGGTACCGGGGCCCTGCCCAGCCGCTGGGGCGTGGCCAGGCTCGACGCACCCAGGTGCCGGGGGCCGACTCTAAGCCCTGGCATCAAGAAGGGAGAGGGCGGCGGATTGGACCTCCCGGCTGGAGCATTGCAACTGGGAGCTCCGTCTCCGGGTCCACGCAATGATGCCGCGGCTGCTCTCAAGCCAGGTAGGCTGCCCCGGGTGAAGCCTTCACGCAGGTCAATGCCGGGGCGGAGGGGCAGGGCGTGGTCCCCCACATCCCCGATCTGGGGAGCGGTGGGTCCAGGGGCCATCGCCCTAGCCCCAGGCGCTGGGGCTCGGCGCCAAGTGAGGGGCGGGCCTCCACCTTCCAGCCATCTGCCCAGCCCGGGAAGGCGGACGCTGCGAAACTCCCGGCCGCGCCCCCTCCTTCCTCCCCTCCCCAAGCCCTCGCTGCCAGTCCGGACAGGCTGCGCGGAGGGGAGGGCTGCGAGGCCGAAGAGCCGGACGCCTGGCGTTCCAGGGGCGGCCGGATGTGGCCTGCCTTTGTAGAGGGCGCGCTCCGGCCAGGCAAAGCGGACTGTGGATCTGCCACCTGCAAGCAGCTCGGGTAAGTGGGGACTGCCGGTGCCTGGGACCCAGCAACAACTCCTTCAGAGCCAGGAGGTGCACCCCAACCTCTTCTCCAGGTCTTCCTAAGGCCCTAGGACTCTCCGCCACCTCCCCAGCCATTACTCCTCCAGGAACCAAGATGCTTCTTCCGCTCCTGACCCTCCAGCCTCTCTTGTTTTACTTGGACTATCGCTTCCCATCACCACCTCTGTGGTGGATTTTGCCCTTCACAGACAGGCACTCCTGAGAAACAGGCTGATGGAAGAGTCCAGTATCAGCGGACCTTACAGGAGGGGAGACTCGAGATTCCTGCAGGAAAGGTGCAGGAACCTGGACCATGGCTGTCTGTTTTGCTTTTTTTTTTTTTTTAAGAGAGGGTCCCTGTCTGTCGCCCAAGCTGGAGTGCAGTCAGTGGTGCTATCGCGCTCATTGTGAGCTCCGGGGGAGGCCTTAGCATCCGGTGTTGCTGAAACCACAGACACGTGCCGCCATGCCAAACTAATTTTTTTTTGGGGGGGGGGACAGAATTTCGCTCTTGTTGCCCAGACTTGAGTGTAATGGCACGATCTCGGCTCACCACAACCCCCGCCTCCCGGGTTCAAGCGATTCTCCTGCCTCAGCCTCCCTAGTAGCTGGGATTACAGGCATGCGCCACCACGCCTGGCTACTTTTGTATTTTAAGTAGAGACAGGGTTTCTCCATGTTGGTCAGGCTGGTCTCCCACTCCGGACCTCAGGTGATCCGCCCGCCTTGGTGTCCCAAAGTGCCGGAATTACAGGTGTGAGCCACCCCTCCCAGCCCATGCCAAGCTAATTTTAAAATTTTTTTGTAAAAGCGGAGTCTTGCTCTGTTGCCCAGGCTGATCTTGAACTCCTAGGCTCAAGGGATCCTCCCATCTCAGCCTCTCAATATGCTGGAATTAGAGGTGTGGGCCACAGCGCCCAGCCAAATCCTGGGTATCTTGAAAACCACTTGTCTTCCAATCCCCATGCCCCGAAATTCCAAGGCTCTCATCCCTCAAACCCAGGACTCCGGCGCTCCCTACCTCAGCCCCAGGAGTCTAAACCTTTGACTTCCTCTTTCCCTGGGACTAAGGAGTGCTGCACCCCAGGCACCTTCCTTCCCCCACATCCCTCCGCAGCCTCCCCTCCTCAGTCTCTGTGTATTTGCTAATTCACCTTTCCTCCTCTGCAGCCATGTGGCCCCCGAGCCGGCGTCAGCTCTGCCTGGCCTTCCTGCTAGTCTGTGTCCTCTCTGCACTCTCCTTCTTCCTCCATATGCACCAAGACAGCTTTCCACATGGCCTAGGCCTGTCGATCCTGTGTCCAGACCGCCGCCTGGTGACACCCCCGGTGGCCATCTTCTGCCTGCCGGGTACCCCGATGGGCCCCAACACCTCCTCTTCCTGTCCCCAGAACTCTGCCTCCCTCTCCGGCACCTGGACTATCTATCCCGATGGTCGGTTTGGTAATCAGATGGGACAGTATGCCACGCTGCTGGCTCTGGCCCAGCTCAATGGCCGCCGGGCCTTCATCCTGCCTGCCATGCATGCCACCCTGGCGCCGGTCTTCCGCATCACCCTGCCCGTGCTGGCCCCGGAAGTGGACAGCCGCACGCCGTGGCGGGAGCTGCAGCTTCACGACTGGATGTCGGAGGAGTATGCGGACTTGAGGGATCCTTTCCTGAAGTTCTCTGGCTTCCCCTGCTCTTGGACTTTCTTCCACCATCTCCGGGAACAGATCCGCAGGGAGTTCACCCTGCACGACCACCTTCGGGAAGAGGCGCAGAGTGCGCTGGCTCAGCTCCGCCTGGGCCGCACGGGGGACCGCCCGCGCACCTTTGTGGGCGTCCACGTGCGCCGTGGGGACTATCTGCAGGTTATGCCTCAGCGCTGGAAGGGTGTGGTGGGCGACAGCGCCTACCTCCGGCAGGCCATGGACTGGTTCCGGGCACGGCACGAAGCCCCCGTTTTTGTGGTTACCAGCAACGGCATGGAGTGGTGTAAAGAAAACATCGACACCTCCCAGGGCGATGTGACGTTCGCTGGCGATGGACAGGAGGCTACACCGTGGAAAGACTTTGCCCTGCTCACACAGTGCAATCACACCATTATGACCATTGGCACCTTCGGCTTCTGGGCTGCCTACCTGGCTGGCGGAGACACTGTCTACCTGGCCAACTTCACCCTGCCAGACTCTGAGTTCCTGAAGATCTTTAAGCCAGAGGCTGCCTTCCTGCCCGAGTGGGTGGGCATTAATGCAGACTTGTCTCCACTCTGGAGCCTTGAGAGCCAGGGAGACTTTCTGAAATAGCCTGATCTTTCTAGAGCCAGTAGTACATGGCTCTAGAGGCCTGGCATCTTCTGGAGAAGTCTGTGGTGTTCCTGAAGCAAATGGGTATCCGTTTCCAGAGCGATTCTAGTTGGGAGAGTTGGAGAGAAGGGGGACCTTTCTGGAACTGTCCGAACATTCTAGAACTAGCAAAACATCTTTTCCTGATGGCTGGCAGGCAGTTCTAGAAGCCACAGTGCCCACCTGCTCTTCCCAGCCCGTATCTACAGTACTTCCAGATGGCTGCCCCCAGGAATAGGGAACTCTCCCTCTGGTCTATTCTAGAAGAGGGGTTACTTCTCCCTTGGGTCCTCCAAAGACTGAAGGAAAATATGATTGGTCCAGAGCAAGCATTCACCAAGTCCCCTTCTGTGTTTCTGGAGTGATTCTAGAGGGAGACTTCTTCTAGAGAGGGCCACATTTGATGCCTGTGAAGAACCCTGCAGGGCCCTTAGAGACAGGATGGGGTTCTGGAAATCCAGATAACTAAGGTGAAGAATCTTTTAGTTTTGTTTTGGAGACAGGGTCTCGCCCTGTTGCCCAGGTTGGAATGCAGTGGCGTGATCTTGGCTCACTGCAACCTCCACCTTCTGGGTTCAAGCGAATCTCCTGCCTCAGCCTCCTGAGTAGCTGGGACTACAGGCACACACCATCATGCCCAGCTAATTTTTGTATTTTTATGTTGGCCAGGATGGTCTCGATCTCTTGACCTTGTGATCCACCTGCCTCGGCCTCCCAAAGTGCTGGGATTACTGGCGTGAGCCACAGTGCCTGGCTCGGATAATTTTTTTTAATTTTTAATTAATTTATTTATATATATATATTTTGAGACGGAGTCTCACTCTGTAGCCCAGGCCAGAGTGCAGTGGCGCCATCTCAGCTCACTGCAAGCTCCGCCTCCCAGGTTCATGCCATTCTGCCTCCGCCTCCAGAGTAGCTGGGACTACAGGCGACTGCCACCACACTCAGCTAATTTTATTTGTATTTTAGTAGAGATGGGGTTTCACTGTGTTAGCCAGGATGGTCTCAATCTCCTGACCTTGTGGTCCGCCCGCCTCGGACTCCCACAGTGCTGGCATTACAGGCGTGAGCCACCATGCCCAGCCCGGATAATTTTTTTTAATTTTTATAGAGACAAGGTCTTGTGATATTGCCCAGGCTGTTCTTGAACTCCTGGGCTCAAGCAATTCTCCCACCTTGGCCTCCCAGAATGCTGGGATTATAGACATGAACCAGCACACCTGGCCAAGTGAAGAATCTAATGAATGTACAACCTAATTGTAGCATCTAATGAATGCCCCAGCATTGCTGGAAAAATCGAGATGGAAAACAAACCATCTCTAGTTGGCCAGCATCTTGCTCTGTTCACAGTCTCTGGAGAAGCTGGGGTAGTTGGTGAGCAGAGCAGGACTCCTTCCAGCCAGCCCTCCAGCCCCTCAGAGACTTTTTTTTGTTTGTTTTGAGCAGACAGGCTAAAACGTGAAAGTGGGGTGAGGGATCACTGCTAAAATGGTGCAGCTTCTGGAGCAGAACTTTCCAGGGATCCAGGGACAATTTTTTTTAAGCTCATTAACTGCCAGAGCTCCATATATTGGGTCTGAGTTCAGGTTTCCTCTCACAATGAAGGAAGATGGTCTTTCTCTGCAGGTGGGCTGCTGGGGGTCTGGGATCTGTTTTCTGGAAGTGTGGAGGCATAAACACACCCTCTGTGCTTGTGACAAACTGGCAGGCACTGTGCTCATTGCTAACCATTGTCTGCCCATGAACTCCCAGAACCACTACATCTGGTTTTGGGCAGGTCTGAGATAAAAGGATCTAAAGGCATGCAGACACTGGACCCAGCCTCAAATCCAGGCAGGAGCATGAGGTCTGGCCAAGGTGGACAGGATTGTCAAGATCTCAGGAGTCCCTTGCTTTTTTTTGGCAGGTGAAAGAAGAAATCTTTTTTTTTTTTTTTTTTTT
>NW_016828162.1:302418-311672 GCF_001698545.2 Rhinopithecus bieti
ACAGGCACCCGCCACCTCGCCCGGCTAGTTTTTTCTTTTTTTTTTTGTATTTTTTAGTAGAGACGGGGTTTCACCATGTTAGCCAGGATGGTCTCGATCTCCTGACCTCGTGATCCGCCCGTCTCGGCCTCCCAAAGTGCTGGGATTACAGGCTTGAGCCACCGCGCCCGGCCAGAAGAAATCTTAGACTTAGTCAACTGTGATCACATCCCCTAGCTACTCATCCAGGATCCCATGCCTCCAGGCTTATCAGGGAGTTACACTTACAGTACAATTGTTACAGTTATAGCACTGTTCCCAACTCAGCTGCCACAGGTAAGAGAGCAGGAGGTATGAATTAAAACTCTACAGCACCAACCTCTGTCTCTGCAGCTTTTTTGGAGTCAGAGCTGCCGTGTGTGTGTGTGTGTGTGTGTGTGTGTGTTTGTGTGTGTGTAAGAGAGTGGAGGAAAAGGCGGGTGCTTCTGAAGACTTTTTTTTGAGACCGAGTCACCCAAGCTAGAGTGCTGTGGTGTGATCTCGGCTCACTGCAACCTCCACCTCTCGGGTTCAAGTGATTCTCCTACCTCAGCCTCCCGAGTAGCTGGGACTACAGACGTGTGCCACCATGTCCAGCTAATTTTTGTATTTTTAGTAGAGACGGGGTTTCACCATGTTAGCCAGGCTGGTCTCGAACTCCTGACCGCAGGCAATCCGCCCACCTCGGCCTCTCAAAGTGCTGGGATTACAGGCATGAGCCACCGCGCCCCGCCCTGAGGATTTTTATTACTCATGATTGGGAGTACTGTCCCTACTTAGATCTGACAGCTCCTTGTTGCTGGAGTTGTGAGAGTTGTGGTCCCTGTTTTTCTGGTTCCCTGTTTCAGTCACACAGGAGAGACAGACCTTCCAGGACCCAAACGTCTGAGCCCCCAGTTGCTCTCTTCTGGACCCTCAGTATTGGCCCCCAGTCCTCTCCTCCCGCTGGGACCTCCGCGTGGGGTAAAGAGGCGGAGGAAGGAGCGAACGGATTATCATTGAACTACATTTCCCGGAAAGCTATGGGGTTGGCAGCGCTAATCAGCTACAGAGAAAGAGGCCCCAGGACATTTTGGGAATCGTAGTCTTATGGCTAAAACGTCCACTTCGTAGCTCGACAGCCGTTTCTAAGGACCGCGGTAGGGGCGGCAGCGGCTTGGGGGGCCGGATCTAGCCCAAAGCCTGGGTCCTGGGGCAAGGAGAGGGGAGAAAGCTGAACGCTAGAGTCCGGTCCTTGACTCTGGAAGCCAGAGCAGTCAGGAGCCTTCCTCTTCGGTAGATGCTGGGAAAGTTCTAGTCCAAAAAGGCTACAGCCTCTGTGACGTCATAGAGCGATAGGCGGGGCCTCCCTTTGTTGCAGTCCAATCAGACACAGTTGGGTTTCTGGGTGGGGCCAAGGAACACCCAAGGAATATCGATAAGGGAATTCGGGCCCCAACGTGAGAAGCTCGCAGCTGGTGGTTGCAGGAGTTCCCTGTGGAGAGGGGATCCTCCGTGACTCAGACCCCCATCGAAAAGCTCTCGATTTCACGCAACCAACCTTACCCTCGTCCCCAACAAAATCCTTGATTTTAGCCCTGGGAAAATTAGCGTAGGTGGTCATGACACCGGGTTCTTCTTTAAAAGCCCTCAGAACCTGGACCGGGCTCCTCAACCAACCCTAGTGTTGGAAGCCACAAGTCAGAAATCAAGGTCAGGGAGCGGCTGTTTAGGGTGCATCACTGTTCAGGATGCACCGGGGCTCCTTTTTCTAAGCAGAAGGGTGCGCCCTGCAAATTGGGAGCCCGTTAGTTTTGGGGAAGGGTGAACAGGGGCCCCTGGGTCTGGAGGACCGCATGGAGTCTTGCTTAAGTCTTTGTACGGTCCCCAGGTTTAGGAATTCGGAATGTGTTTTGGTTTTGAAGGACTTCCGAGTTTGACAGTATCGTGGTTGGGTCTGTGTTAGATGATTTATTGGTTTCGGCTTTGAACCTTCAGCTTGAGGTTCAACAGGTTTTGGGGCTGGCGGGGAGTGCCTCAGTGTTGCACTTAAGGGTTGGAATTCAGGATCACGTCAATCTGGGGACTTGGAAAATTACATAGTTTGGGATTTTGGGAAGGGGCGCATGGGGTTGGGAGATTCCAGGTCCTGAATTTGGAGACTTATGAATGCTTCCTGTTTAACAGTTTTTCTGATCTCTCAATTGGGATGCAGTGAGAACCCTAAATTTGGGGTCCCCTGGGTTGGGGCTCAGTTTCACACTTCGGAGGCATTTGATGAAGGACATAGGTCCTCTTTATCTGGAGATTTCCTGAAGATCCTCTTTTCGCGGTTTGGGGACCCCATGGATAGGGAGCCCAGTAGGATTTCTTAAGATGGATTTTGGCTTTTCTCCGTTTAGCGTTCTCCTGCTCTCGGTTTGGGGTGAGAGCACCCTTCCTAACGGTCTTCGGGAACTGTGCGCGCCGGCTGCAATGGGGCCGCATTTTACCCTCCTGTGTGCGGCGCTGGCCGGTTGCTTGCTTCCTGCCGAGGAGTGTGTTATATGTGACCCGTCTGTCGTGCTGGCGCTAAAGTCCCTGGAGAAAGATTATCTGCCTGGCCACTTGGATGCGAAGCATCACAAAGCCATGATGGAAAGGGTAGAGAAAGCCGTGAAGGATTTCCAGGAACTGTCGCTTAATGAGGATACCTATATGGGGGTCGTTGGTGAGGGCAGGGGGGGACCACGGACCCCTGGGTCCTGGGAAAGGGAAGGAGGGAGATAAGACCAGGGGGAGGAAGAGGCTGACAGCAAGGTCTCCGGGATTCGGGAATGGAGAAGGCTGAGATGCAGATTCTGAGGTTTCCCGGGGCTGGTAAATACTGTTTTCCCTATCCTTATCCGGCGATTTTATGTAATAAAACTACAACTCCCAGAAGGCAACGGGCGACTGAGTCCTTAACCAGGCCTATCCTTGCCCAGTGGCCTCATGGGTGTTGCAGTTTCTAAGATTAGGCGCGCCAATGAGACAGTAAGGCTGGAATCTGGGGTTGTATCTCCCCTGACAGACGAGGCCACACTGCAAAAGGGGTCCTGGAGTTTGCTGAAGGATCTGAAACGTATCACAGACAGTGATGTAAAAGGTAAATACACCAAGGGAGTAGGGGTCCAGAATCTCTCAGGGAAGCCAGCATTAGTGCTGCCTGGTCTCTTGGTCAGATACTAGGCTGTGGGGCCAGACTGCCTAGGTTCAAATGCCCGCTCTGCCACTTCCTAGCTGTATGGCCTTGAGCAAAGGACTTTGAAGCTCCCTTGGCTCTAAAATGCCCTCAGTTGTTCAGTTTCAATGTGTATTGCTGGCCGGGCACGGTAGCTCATGCCTATAATCTCGGCACTTTGGGAGGCTGAGGCAGACAGATTGCTTGAGCTCCGTAGTTCAAGACCAGCCTGGCCAACATGGTGAAACCTTGTCTCTACAAAAAATACTATACATATAACCTGGGCACGGTGGTGTATGCCTGTAGTCCTAGCTACCTGGGGGGTTGAGGCGGGAGGATTGCTTGAGTCCAGGAGGTTGAGGCTGCAGTGAGCCATGATTGCACCACTGCACTCCAGCCTGGGTGGCAGAGTAAGACCCTCCCCCATCCCCCAAAATATGCATTGCTTAGCCCAGCGGCTGGCATTATGTTAGACGGTCAATTTTAGTGCCCTTTCCTGAGAAGACCAGGAAGTAGACTGCCAGACTCTGCAGGCGCAAGCAAACTGCAGCACCTCACACGTGGGATTGGGGGTTCCTGTGTCTTCCCAGGTGATCTCTTCGTGAAGGAGCTATTTTGGATGTTGCACTTGCAAAAGGAAACCTTTGCCACCTATGTTGCTCGATTCCAAAAAGAGGGTGAGAGAAAATGGGAGTCCGTGTCCCCCAGCTCCTCTTTCCACTATCCAAGAGTCCCTGTCTCCAGCCCCTTACTTCTCCAAGCCCAGTTCCTCAGCTTCTCCAACTGCCTCCTCCTTCAGACCCAAGTCTTTTCTCCCTCAAACCCAAGAGCCCAAAGCCCAGCTCTTCCCCAAACCCCCTCTTCCATCATCTTTCGTTTAGAAATCTGACTCTGTCATCTCTTTCTCTCTTTTTCTCCTTGACACAGCTTATTGTCCCAACAAATGTGGTGAGTCTGGATTACAGAAGTTAACCCTCTATTCCTCATCCTGCCCTCTGAATAGTCAGCTTCCCCACTCGTCTTTTTGGATCCTGGTGGTTTTGTCATTCTCCGCCTTGGAGAGGTTCCTGGGTCTCCAGTATTCTTTTTCCACCTTGGATTTCTTGGGGAGCAGGTCATATTCTACTTACACTCTTTTTTTTTTTTTTTTTTTTTAAGACAGTCTCACCCTGTCGCCCAGGCTGGAGTGCAGTGGCACGATCACGGCTCACTGCAACTTCCGCCTCCCAGGTTCAAACTATTCTCCTGCCTCAGCCCCCCTAAGTAGCTGGGATTACAGGTGCTGGCCACCACACCCAGCTAATTTTTGTATTTTTAGTAGAGACAGCGTTTCACCATGTTGGTCAGGCTGGTCTTGAACTCCTGACCTTGTGATCTGCCCACTTCGGCCTCCCAAAGTGCTGGGATTACAGGAGTAAGCCACCACGCCCGGCCTTTACTTACACTCTTTACTGAGCCTTGTTGGAGTCCACTTCCTACCCACCTGCGTCCTGGTCCTGTCCCTTCCTCTGACCATCTAGGAATGTCGTAGATGACCTGGCCCCAGCCCTTGGCCCTGACCTCTTCTTTTAGCCATGCCCCTTAGTGGGCAAATACAGTCCTTGACTCTGCCCCTCCAGGTGTGATGTTGCAAACTCTGATCTGGTGCAAGAACTGCAAAAAGGAGGTTCATGCTTGTCGAAAGTCCTACGATTGTGGGGGTGAGAGAACTGTACCCAGCAGGAGGAATTGGTGCAGGTGGGGTGAGGCGATAGGAGAGACAGACTAGAGAGAGCTTAGATGGGGTGTGGGGGTAGTAGACAAGAAAAGGCAGGGTTTAGGCCGGGTACAGTGGCTCACACCTATAATCCCGGCACTTTGAGAGGCTGAGACGGGAGGATCGGGAAGCCAGGAGTTTGAGATCAGCCTGGGCAACATAGCGAGACCCCATCTCTACAAAAAAATTTAAAAATCAGCCAGGTGTGTTCCTGTAGTCCCAGATACTTGGAAGGCTGAGGCAGGAGGATTGCCTGGACCCAGGAGTTGGAGACTGCAGTGAGCTACGATCATACCACTGCACTCCAGCCTGGGCAAAAGAGTGAGACCTTGTCAAAAAAAAAAAAAAAAAAAAAAAAAGAGGCCGGGCGAGCTGGCTCACGCCTGTAATCCCAGCACTTTGGGAGGCTGAGGCAGGTGAATCACGAGGTCAGGAGTGCAAAACCAGCCTGGCCAAGATGGTGAAACCATCGTTTTTGTACTAAAAATACAAAAAAAGTAGTCAGACATGGTGGCGGGCACCTGTAATCCCAGCTACTCGGGAGGCTGAGGCAGAGAATTGCTTGAAATTGGGAGGTGAAGGTTGCAGTGAGCCAAGATGGCGCCACTGCACTCTAGCCTGGGTGACAGAATGAGACTTCGTCTAAAAAAAAAAAAAGAGTGAGTGAGAAAGAAAAGATGGGGTTACAACAAATGTAAGAGGATTGGGGAGGGTAGAGAACCGTGAAGGAGGCCGGGCGCAGTGGCTCACGCCTGTAATCCCAGCACTTTGGGAGGTTGAGGCAGACAGATTGCCTGAGGTTAGGAGTTCGAGACCAGCCTAGCCAATATGGTGAAACCCCGTCTCTACTAAAAATACAAAAATTAGCCGGGCGTGGTGGTGGGCGCCTGTAGTCCCAGATACCCAGGAGGCTCAGGCAGGAGAATCACTTGAACCCGGGAAGCGGAGGTTGCAGTGAGCCGAGATCAGGCCACTGTACTCCAACCTGGGCGACAGAGCGAGATCCCATCTCAAAACAAACAAACAAACAAACAAACAGAATCGTGAAAGCGTGTCCCATGGTCTTCCTCCACCCCTAGAGCGCAATGTGGAGGTTCCTCAAATGGAAGATATGATCCTGGACTGTGAGTTAAACTGGCATCAGGCTTCTGAAGGCCTCACTGATTACAGCTTTTACAGGGTGAGGGCCTCAACTTCTGTTACCCTTGAACTCCCTACACTACAATACTTGTGTACTGGATCTGTGGGCCTGCACCCACGATTCTCATGACCCAGGCGGGTGGTCTATCAGGTGTGGTCTCTACTGACCTCTGGGGACCCCGTGCCCTGACCAGTGACACCCTGGACACCCACCTCCCACACTGAGGCCCTGTGATCTTCTCAACCCGGTACTCCCCCAACCCCTGAATTCCTCAGACCTCAGTGACCCCTTGAGCTTGGGTCTAGGTTTGGGGGAACAATACGGAGACCTTGGTGTCCAAGGGGAAAGAGCCCACCCTGACCAAGTCCATGGTGGGTCCAGAGGATGCAGGCCGCTACCGCTGCGAGCTGGGCTCTGTGAATTCCAGTCCAGCCACGGTCATCAATTTTCGCGTCACAGGTCAGTGCTGTGGGGTTGAGAGAAGTGTAGGATTCAGGGCCCAGGAAAGCTGGCGTCCGCGGCGGGGGCGTGGCCTCGGCGATGGGGGCGTGACTTCCTGTTGGGTGTGGTTTCGGCGCAAGGGGTGTGGCTTCCCGCCGGGGGCGTGGCCTCTGACCCCGAGGACAGGAGTTCCCTTGGGTGCGTTCAGGCTTTACACTGTTGAAGGCGTGATTATCTCTGGGATGGCAGGCTACTGGGAAGGGCTTGCCTTTGCCAGGGCAGGAGCTCCACGCCCTGCCAGGACTGCTCTTTACACTTTCTCAAACAGTGTTGCCCGAAAGGATCGAGGAGGAAAAACCGTCCCCAAATATCGTAACCTCGGGGGAGGCGACCACGGAGTCGTCCAATACCCTCCAGCCTCTGAAGCCCGAGAAAATGCTGAAAGGCCGCCTTCTGGGGCTGCTGATCTGGGGCTCCCTAGCACTGATAACCGGCATTACCTTTGCGTGAGCAACCCGTTGAAGAAGGCTGGCTAGGCTCGGAGTAAGGGGCGGGGCTTCCAGGAACCCAACGCAGAAGCTGGTCTGGGGGCTACTGACGACTGAAAGCAGGACTTTCCTGGGGGTGGAGTGCGGGGGGCTTGCACAGGAGGACTTCGAAGGGCGAGGCTTAGATAATTGCTAGAATAAAGTCACAAAGGGGGCGGTTGGGAGGGGTGTCCCCCACACAATTACTACCCAACCCGGTTCCATGATCTGCACCCCACTCCCACCCCTAGGATATTTTGTCGAAGGAGGGTGATCGATTTCATCAAGTCCTCACTGTTTGGCCTTGGCAGTGGAGTGGCGGAGCAACCCCAGGTCCCAAAAGAAAAAGCCACAGATTCGAGACACCAATAAAGATTTATCTTGTTGTCTAAGCATCTGACTCACTTCCCTGGACGGGGCTGATTCTAGCCTTTGGTTCCCCGAGAGCAGAGGTCTGGGGATGGGCTCCGGCCTGAGGGAAGAAGGGCGGGAAACCGGGACCCTTGGGTCGTGGAGGGGGCCCTCTGGCTGCGACGTAATCCCAGAATCAAGGAATGGGGCAGGGCCAACCCTCCCCAGATCTCCTCCCCCAGGCCTGGTCTCCTCACAGGACGCCCCCTCCCCGCTCTTCCTGCCGGGTTTCCTCTTGCCTTTTCCTGTCCCCCACCCAGTGCTGGGAGCCGTGGCAGAGGCAAGAGCAGTGGAACTGACCCAGGCCAGTGGAGCCAGGGCCTCCGGGTGTGCCGGACCCGAAGCAGGGTAAGAGCCAGGGACCCAGCAGACCAAACCCTCCTCCCTGGGACCCAAGACTCAGTCCCCCAGCCATCTTCCATCCCAGGACCCGAGAATCCAGGGTACCATCCCTCTCCTCCCTCTGGGCTCGCAAGTCTGAGCCCCAGCCCCCTCCTCCCTCTGACTCGGAGTCCAGGTTCCCTCCACCCCATCCGCACAAGAGTGCCTTAGGAGTTGAGGCCTTCCTCGCCTTCCCTTAGGGCCATGCTATCTGGTGAACGGAAGGAGGGCGGAAGCCCCCGCTTCGGGAAGCTTCATCTCCCCGTGGGCCTGTGGATCAATTCCCCCAGGAAGCAGCTGGCGAAGCTGGGGCGGCGCTGGCCCAGCGCAGCCTCTGTCAAGTGAGTGCCATCTCTGCAGGACTCCTGCCCCTGCACACCTGCCTCCCATCTGTCCCTGTTCACGGCCCAGTCCCTGCAAAGGGTTGGCTCCGGTCCTCATCCTGAATTGGGCAAGCGAGCTTGTGGGCAGGGCGAGACGGTGGGGCGCAGCGATACCAGGGCACTGTGGGAGTAAGAGCTAGGCCAGGAGGTGGAGTGAGGCCAGATCAGCACGGGGATGAGGACAGAAAGAGCAGGGGGATTGATTCACCTTCCTTCCTCCCCTATCTGCTCACCTCTTGAAATTTCCTTCTGTGGGACTTGCCTTTATTTATTTATTTATTTTCTCTCTCTTTGCCTCGCGTCTCTGTGCCAACCCTCACCCCCGCCCCGTCCATCCACCCTGGATCCCTGTCCTCTCTCTGGGTCTCTGCTCACTTCCCTCCTAATCTGTCCTCCACCCTCGTCTTGGCGTGTTGTTCTGGGTCTCTCTCCCGCGACTCTGTTCCCTGGCGGACTCCCAGGTCTTCTTCGTCGGACACGGGGAGCCGTAGCAGCGAGCCGCTACCTCCGCCCCCGCCGCACGTGGAGCTGCGGCGAGTGGGCGCTGTCAAGGCGGCCGGGGGAGCCTCCGGTAGTCGCGCCAAGCGCATCTCTCAGCTCTTCCGGGGCTCGGGGACCGGGACCTCGGGGTCCGGCGGCGCGGGAGGCCCTGGGACCCCGGGGGGTGCGCAGCGCTGGGCCAGCGAGAAGAAGCTGCCGGAGCTGGCGGCGGGCGTGGCCCCCGAGCCCCCGCTGGCCACCCGCGCCACGCCGCCCCCGGGGGTCCTCAAGATCTTCGGCGCCGGACTGGCATCGGGCGCCAACTACAAGAGCGTGCTGGCCACGGCGCGCTCCACGGCGCGCGAGCTCGTGGCCGAGGCTCTAGAGCGCTACGGCCTGGCCGGCAGCCCCGGTGGCGGCCCCGGCGAGAGCAGCTGCGTGGACGCCTTCGCTCTGTGCGACGCGCTGGGCCGGCCCGCTGCGGCGGGCGTGGGAAGCGGCGAGTGGCGGGCCGAGCACCTGCGCGTGCTGGGAG
>NW_016828162.1:311778-314116 GCF_001698545.2 Rhinopithecus bieti
CACCGGCGCGTGCTGGGAGACTCAGAGCGCCCGCTGCTGGTGCAGGAGCTGTGGCGGGCGCGGCCCGGCTGGGCGCGGCGCTTCGAGCTGCGCGGCCGCGAGGAGGCGCGGCGCCTGGAGCAGGAGGCCTTCGGGGCTGCAGACGGCGAAGGTGAGCTGCGGGCGGGGCTCTGGGGTGGGCACTCGGGGCCAGAGAGGCGGGGTCCGTGGGGCGGGGCCTGGGCGGGGCTTGTGGGACCCGCGGGCTGGCTGGGGGCGGGGCCCGCGGGAGGGGACTGGACCGTGCGTATAGGACTCTAACAGGTGGAAGGCAGAGCTAGAGCAGGGCCGGGGGTGGCCAGATGGGCGGGCCTGAGAGTTGGGTGGGGCTTGTTGATTGAGCAGGAGTTTTACGGGGGCCGAGGTTGGGGCTCAGGCGGGGCGGGGGCTGGTTGCTGTTGGTGGCTAGGAGTGGCCTGCAGTGGTTCTGAATTGGGGTTAGGGCCTTCTGCAGGTATTTCAGACTGCCTTGGAGGAGGTGGGGTGTGTAGCGGGGTCTGCGGAGTAGTAGATCCTAAGGAGCGTTTGTGGAATGGGCAGGAGTCCTCAGGGACCTGAGGGATTCGCCCTGTGTGGTAGGTTAGAGGACGCTAACAATTTGCTGACCTTTGAAAGTTTCTTTCTCTACCCAATCCCCACTTTCTGGTAGGGTTTCTGCGAGGTCTGTTAGGTGTACATCCTGCAGCTTAGTGGCTTAAAATGTATTATTTGATGTGGTTTCTTGGGGCCAATTGGGAGAAAGTGAAATCAATAGCGCAACTGTTTTGATACTGAATATTGACAAAGGTCTTTTTGAATTAAAGAACTAGTCCTGGCCGGGCGTGGTGGCTCACGCCTATAATCCTAGCACTTTGCGAGGCTGAGGCGGGCGGGATCACCAGAGGTCGGGAGTTCGAGACCAGCCCGACCAACATGGTGAAACCCTGCCTCTTCTAAAAATACAAAAATTAGCCAAGCGTGGTGGCGCATGCCTGTAATCCCACCTACTCGGGAGGCTGAGACATGAGAATCATTTGAACCCGGGAGTCAGAGGCTGCAATGAGCCGAGATCGCACCACTGTACTCCAGCCTGGGGGACAGAGCGAGACTTCCTCAAAAAAAACAAAAAAACGGTAGGCCGGGCGCGGTGGCTCAAGCCTGTAATCCCAGCACTTTGGGAGGCCGAGACGGGCGGATCACGAGGTCAGAAGATCGAGATCATCCTGGCTAACACGGTGAAACCCCGTCTCTACTACAAATACAAAAAACTAGCCGGGCGAGGTAGCGGGCGCCTGCAGTCCCAGCTACTCGGGAGGCTGAGGCAGGAGAATGGCTAAACCCGGGAGGCGGAGCTTGCAGTGAGCTGAGATCTGGCCACTGCACTCCAGCCTGGGCGACAGAGCGAGACTCCATCTCAAAAAAAAAAAAAAACAAAAACAAAAAACGGAAAACAAACAAAAAAAACCTGCCCTCCAGAAAAAGAAAAAGGAGTTGGAGAGACCTAGGAGCCGGAGGAGTAAGCCTGAACAATGTTCTCGGGAGCGATGCAGAGCAGATGGGCGGGGCCTGTGATGGGGCGGGGCTTGTGGAAAAGCGTGCCCTGGCGCACAAAGTGTTGGGTCGCGCGAGGAGTGGTGGCATGTAGTGCGCATGGGTCTCTGTGGTAGGAGGCAGCTCTGCCAAGTAGGTTGAGGTGGTTATTGAGCAGGGCCTATGTGGGTGGAGCATAGAAGGGGTGACACCTGCGTGAGTGAATGCAGGTTCCTAGATCAGGCCTGCTGGGGCTAAGATGGGCGGAGCCTCTGAGGGGCAGGCCTTGGATAAGATGGCCTTAGGCTGTGTTGACTGCCAAGTGGGATCAGATGGGAAAGGAAGGGGCTGGAGGAAGATGTCATTGTAGAGGCGAACGAAGGCCTTGACCTCAGAGAAGGCCAGGCCTGGAACTGAAGGTAGAGTCAATGGTGAAATAGCTGGTGCTGGACCGCGCCTGGCAGGGGTGGAGACTTCTAAACGCTTTTCTGTATCTGAGCCTCCCTTTGGGAGATAGAATGTTATCGCAATTAAACTGATGGGCTTGGAACTGGGGTTTGGATTCCAACCCATTCTGTGACAGTTAATCTCAGTAAAATCCTAGGTGAGGATTCAATGGGATAATATATTCATGTATATAAAGGGCCTAGCACAGGGCTTGGTACAGAGTAGGTGCTTAATAAAGAATGATAATAATCATTGTCTCCACTCCGCCACGGACAAAATATCCATTGAGCACCCGGTGTAGGCCACACATTTTCCTTTTTTTTTTTTTTTTTTTTTTTTTTTT
>NW_016828162.1:316831-320791 GCF_001698545.2 Rhinopithecus bieti
AAAAAAAAAAAAAAAAGCCAGGCATGATGGTATGCACTTGTGGTCCCAGCTACTCGGGAGGCTGAGGCAGGAGGATCTCTTGAGCTCAGGAAGTCGAGGCTTCAGTGAGCTATGATGGCACCACTGTACCATCACCAGCCTGGGCTACACACAAAGGCCCTGTCTCCAAAATAAATTTTTTTTGAATAAAATTTTTTTAAAATAAAAAAAGTTTTTGAAAGAAAGAAGATCCCCTTGGAAATATCTATTTCTTGAATCTGTTTCTTGAGAGGGAGTAACAGGGGAGTCCACCTTCTAGGGCAGGGAAGTCATTTGGTACCTGGGATCATGTTCTGGATAAGCCTGTTTTCTTGGTAGGAGTGCACTGACCCCGCCTTTTTTTTTTTTTTTTTTTTTTGAGATGGATTCTCTGTCACCCAGTCTGAACTGCAGTGGCATGATCTTGGCTCACTAAAACCTCCGCCTCCCAGGTTCAAGCAATTCTCCTGCCTCGGCCTCCTGAGTAGGTGGGATTATAGGCACCTGCCATGATACCCAGCTAAATTTTGCATTTTTAGTAGAGACAGGGTGTCGCCATGTTGGTCGGGCTGGTCTCTGAACCCCTGACCTCAACTGATCCACCTGCCTCGGCTTCCCAAAGTGCTGGGATTACAGGTGTGAGCCACCGTGCCCAGCCAGCACTGACCCATTTTTAGAAGGTGATGCTTTACATTGGAACAATTTGACCACTATGGATGAAGGCAGGTGGTATTGATCCTTCTATCTATTTTACGTAGCTGGGTACCAATAGAACTTGATTGGTACAAAAGAGGAAGAAAGGATTGGTGGTTGAGGATCAGTGGGAAGTTACTGCATTAATAGAAATGTAATGTGTTGTCTGGGCACAGTGGCTCACTCCTGTAATCCCAGCACTTTGGGAAGCTGAAGCAGGAGGATCACTTGAGCCCAGAAGTTTTGGACCAGCCTGGGCAACAGTAAAATCTCATCTCTACAAAAAAGGACAAAAAATTACCCAGGTGTAATGGCACCTATCTGTAGTCTCAGCTACTCAGGAGGCTGAGAGGCAGGAGGATCCCCTGAGCCCAGGGAGGTCTAGGCTGCAGTAAGCTGTTATCACACCACTGCACTCCAGCAGGGAGAGTGAGTAATGTGTTATTTATATATATTCATTTCACATAAATATTCATTTATGTGCAGTGATGGGGGAATTATCCTTATGGTGTGACCAACCGATGGTTAATAATGGTACAGCCAAGCTAAACAAGTACAGCTGGGACCAATGGCAAAACCTTGTCTCTATAAAAAATGAGAAACAAAAAGAAGGTGGTATAGCTTACTCGACAGCTCCATTTTCACGGCCACAGAAAGGTCCAATCGGGTTAGGCAGCTTGACTGTGTGTATGGGTGAGAGGTAAGACTCTCTTCAGGAAAGAGATTGCATGGAAAAATTCATTCTTCCTTGTGGGGGCAAGGAGATGGGGAAAGCTCACTGTAGTAAAAGGATTGTATATACCGTAACAGATATTCCTCTGGACAAGGCTGGAGAACACAAGGGTCTCTTTTGGGAAGGTGGTCAAATTGGAAGGACATATTCTTCCAGGTGGCAGTTCAAAGTAAGCCTGGGAAACATAGTGAGACCTCGTCTGTATAAAAAACAAAAAACAGGCCAGGCGGTGGCTCACGCCTGTAATCCCAGCATTGTGGGAGGCTGAGGTGGGCGGATCATGAGGTCAGAAGATCGAGACCATTCTGGCTAACACGGTGAAACCCCATCTCTACTAAAAATACAAAAATTAGCCGGGCGTGGTGGTGTATGCCTGTAATTCTAGCTATTTGAGAGGCTGAGGTAGGAGGATCACTTGAGCCCAGGAGGTGAAGGATGCAGTGAACCAAGATAATGGCACTACACTCCAGCCTGGATGACAGAGTGAGAGACCCTGTCTCAAAAAAAAAAAAAAAAAAAAAAAAGGTCTCATTGGAATTGTTCACTCCTTGGAGGCAGGAATACCAGGTGATTCTATTGTAGGAATTCATCTGGGTTTGTTGATTCATGGAGTGGCTGTGATGTGAGAGTTCATTGTAGGTGCTGAGAAAGCATCCCTTCCTGGGCTAGGGAGCAGGAGAGCCCACTGTAGAAAGTGGGCTTATTATTTTGGGTCTCCCATTCCTTCAGACAGGAATGAGGAACAGGAGATTCCACCTTCAGAAGGTGGTAAGACTGGAAAGGCCCATTTTTCTACAAGGATAGATGAGCAAATCTTTAGGAGGTAGAAGTCTTTTGGAAACATCCATTCATGGGGTAGGGGTAATGGTAGAATGTAGCGTACAAGGGGGATCTATGTATATCACGATGCCTGTTGTCTCAGACATGGTTGGTGAATGGAAGGCAGTCAAATTGAGTGGTTCTATATTTATGGAAGGGAGATGAGAGTCCATTTTTTAGGACGAGGTCTTCTGGAATGCCTGTCTTCATTTGGTAAATGAGATGGAACACTCTGGTAAGAAGAGGTTGTCCGTGAAGACATTTATTTATACATGGAGTTACCAAAAGAGCCCACTATATGGAGATCTTTTTGGAGATACCCTTTTTGGGGATTGGAATATTGAGAACATCCATTGATGGAAGGAGGACTCTCTTTTTGAAATCCTCCATCAGGGGACTGGGAGTAATAGGTGAGTCCATTGTAGGAGTATGTCTCTTTGGAAGTGAGATCATCATGGTGTGGGAAATGAGTAAGTCCACTGTAGAAAGGGGATCTCCTTAGACATGTGTACTCGGGGGGAGAAGAAATTGGAGGAAACTTTTGTTCCAAGAGAATCTCTCTCTCTCTCTCTCTCTCTCTCGACAGAATTTCATTCTTTTTGCCCAGGCTAGAGTGCAATGGCACGATCTCGGCTCACTGCAACCTCCATCTCCCAGGTTCAAGTGATTCTCCTGCCTCAGCCTCCCGAGTAGCTGGGATTACAGGCATGAGCCACCTCGCCTGGCTAATTTTATATTTTTAGTAGAGACAGGGTTTCTCCATGTTGGTCAGGCTGGTCTCGAACTCCCTACCTCAGGTGATCCGCCTGCCTTGGCCTCCACTGCGCCCAGCCTCTTTTTTTTGAGTCTCACTCTGTTGCCCAGGCTAGAGTGCAGTAGCATGATCTTGGCTCATTGCAACCTCCACCTCCTGGGTTCAAGCGATTCTTGTGCCTCAGCCTCCCAAGTAGCTGGGACCACGGTCATGCACCACCATGCCTGGCTAATTTTTGTATTTTTAGTAGAGACGGGTTTCATCATGTCTGGTCTTGAACTCTTGACCTCAGGTGATTCACCTGCCTCGGCCTCTCAAAGTACTGAGATTACAGGCGTCAACCACTATGCCTGGTCCAAGGGAATCTCTTTATAAGTACCCATTCATTGCTTTAGGAATATTGAGAGAAACTATTATTAGAAGGGGAAATATATCTGGAAGCCTTTATCATGGTGGGGTGGGGGTGAAATAATGGACAGGTGGGACCAGGGATGGGGAAAAGGAGATTTCCTTGGAAAGGTCCATTCTTTGAGGGTGAGTGTAGTTGGACAGTTCATTTTAGAAATGGGGATCTCCTTGGAAGCATCTAATGCTTGAGGGAAAGAAATGGGAGAGCCCACGTTAAGAAATGGGTCTCTGGCCAGGCGTGGTGGCTCACGCCTGTAGTCGCAGCACTTTAGGAGGCCGAGGCGGGCGGATCACAAGGTCAAGAGATCAAGACCATCCTAGCCAACATGGTGAAACCCTGTCCCTACTAAAAATACAAAAATCAGCTGGGTGTGGTGGCCCGTGCCTGTAGTCTCAACTACTCGGGAGGCTGAGGCAGGAGAATCGCTTGAACCCGGGAGGCAGAGGTTGGAGTGAGCTGAGATCGTGCTACGGCACTCTAGCCTGGCGACAGAGCAAGACTCCATATCAAAAAAAAAAAAAAAAAAAAAAAAAA
>NW_016828162.1:321909-351462 GCF_001698545.2 Rhinopithecus bieti
TTCTCCTGTCGCCTGTGCGGCCGCGGCCTGCAGGAGCGCGGTGAGGCACTGGCCGCCTACCTGGACGGCCGTGAGCCAGTCCTGCGCTTCCGGCCGCGCGAGGAGGAGGCGCTGCTGGGCGAGATCGTGCGCGCCGCAGCCACTGGTGCGGGGGACCTGCCGCCCCTCGGGCCCGCCACGCTGCTGGCGCTGTGCGTACAGCATTCCGCCCGTGAGCTGGAGCTGGGCCACCTGCCGCGACTGCTGGGTCGCCTGGCCCGGCTCATCAAGGAGGCCGTCTGGGTGAGCGCCCCCCAATCCCCATCCAGCCCCGCCAGCGCCCCAAGTCCCTTCTCCAGCCTCCCCTCCCCACATTCAACCCTTTTCATAGCTGGGCTGGGTGAAACCACTGTTCCCATGATGCCTTGGGAAGGATTTGGGTTTTGTTTTTGTTTTTGTTTTTTGTTTTTGAGACGGAGTCTCGCTCAGTTGCCCAGGCTGGAGTGCAGTGGCGGTCTTGGCTCACTGCAACCTCTGCCTCCTGGGTTCAAATGATTCTCCTGCCTCAGCCTCCCGAGTAGCTGGGATTACAGGCGCCTGCCATCACGCCCGGCTAATTTTTTGTATTTTTGGAAGAGCCGGGGTTTCACCATCTTGGCCAGGCTTGTCTGGAACTCCTGACCTCGTGGTTCGCTCGCCTCAGCCTCCCAAAGCGCTGGGATTACAGGTGTGAGCCACTGCCCCCAGCGTTTTGGGGTTATTAAATAGTAAGGGGCCCCCCATAGAACGCTGGGAGTTGTAGATCCACTGCACTGAAGGGGAAGCCCAAACTCACGTTAGGAGAACTCACCTAAGCACTGAACTCACCTTAGGAAGAAACCATTATGGGAGATGGTGGGGGAGAGATCCCACTGGATGAGAAGTTGGGAGAGGTCAGTGTGAGAATTCACTGCAGCCCATTGGGCTTGGAGTTTGGATAGTAGTGAGCAAGTTCATTCTTGGAGGTGAGGAAGCACAAAGCCACTGGACCTACAGATGGAAGTTCCAGAAAGAAACCATTCAGAGTTGGGGAACGTTCCATCCTATTGAGCTAGGGCCTAACCAGAGAGGTTTAAGGAGTTTCTTGAGGGTAAAAATTGGAGAAGAGGACCTGAAGGAGCTACACTACTCATAATCATAGAGTGTGTGTGTTTTAAAAAGTAAGGAGAGACCATTCTAAAGCTTGTGGGATTAGAATTTGTCTGAAGAGCTGGGCGTGGTGGCTCATGCCTGTAATCCCAGCACTTTGGGAGGCTGAGGCGGGCAGATCACCTGAAGTTGGGAGATCGAGACCATCCTGGTTAACATGGTGAAACCCTGTCTCTATTAAAAATACAAAAAATTGGCCGGGCGCGGTGGCTCAAGCCTGTAATCCCAGCACTTTGGGAGGCCGAGACGGGCGGATCACGAGGTCAGGAGATCGAGACCATCCTGGCTAACACGGTGAAACCCTGTCTCTACTAAAAAATACAAAAAACTAGCCGGGCATGGTGGCGGGCGCCTGTAGTCTCAGCTACACGGGAGGCTGAGGCAGGAGAATGGCCTGAACCCGGGAGGCGGAGCTTGCAGTGAGCTGAGATCTGGCCACTGCACTCCAGCCTGGGTGACAGAGCGAGACTCCGTCTCAAAAAACAACAACAACAACAACAACAACAACAAAAAATTAGCCAGGCATGGTGGCGCATGCCTGTAATCCCAGCAACTTGGGAGGCTGAGGCAGGAGAATCGCTTGAACCTGGGAGGCAGAGGTTGCAGTGAGCCGAAATTAAGCCATTGCACCCCAGCCTGGGCAACAGCAGGGAAACTCCATCTCAAAAAAAGTAAAAAAGAATCCGTATGAGGAGTAAAGGCCGGTTGCAGTGGCTCACACTATAATCCTACTGCTTTAGAAGGCCAAGGTAGGAGGATCATTTGCGCTCAGGAGTTGGAGACCATCCGGGGCAACATAGTGAGACTCCATCTCTAAGAAAAGTAGGATCAGTCTCTATGAGAATTGTGCTTCTAGAAAAAACAGAGTATTAACTCATAAGCCCCTCTGTGGATCCCCCTCACCTTGATTCTGATCTTACTGTTCCACAGGAAAAGATTAAGGAAATTGGAGACCGTCAGCCAGAAAAGTAAGAGAAATTCTGAGCAGAGCGGTCTGGAGGGATGCAGGGGTTGGGTTTTGCGTCCAGTTCTGTGTTCACCCCATGCATGTCTCAGTCCAAGTTTCTGCTTCTCCCTGGCACTCAACTTTTCCAGCTGTGCAATGGGGGTTGGTCTTGGTCTCCCACTTAGACTTAGATATCTTGGGGTTTGTAAACTATGAGGGTTGGGCAGGGATCACAAATTCCTTCCTCTTTTTCAAGCCACCCTGAGGGGGTCCCTGAGGTGCCCCTGACTCCTGAAGCTGTGTCTGTGGAGCTGCGGCCACTCATGCTGTGGATGGCCAACACCACGGAGCTGCTTAGCTTTGTGCAGGAGAAGGTGCTGGAAATGGAAAAGGAGGCTGACCAAGAGGGTGAGCTCTGACCCAAGCTCAGACTTGTCCAAGTCTCCCATCATGCCCTGCACCTGGGAACCTGGGCTCCTGGCTGCCAACTTCTGGTTCTCCCTCTTAACCCCAAGCCTGTCCTCAGACCCACAGCTCTGCAATGACTTGGAATTATGTGATGAGGCCATGGCCCTCCTGGATGAGGTCATCATGTGTACCTTCCAGCAGTCTGTCTACTACCTCACCAAGGTTGGCCCTTGCCTCTTACTTCCTGTTTGACATAGTGTCACTTCCTGTTTCACGTAACACCACTTCTTGTTTGTGGTAACATCACTTCTTGTTTGAACTACACTGTGTGGCTCTGATGTCACTATTTGACCAAGATTTTCTGCTTCTTTGACATGACATCCCATCTCACCCAAGGACTTTGCTGTTCTGACACCACTTGTTTGAGCTTACATCACTTCCTGCCTTTCTGGCTTCTTTTCCTTTGTAATCATCACCTGGGCAAACATGGTGGTTCACATCTGTAATCCCGGCACTTTGGGAGGTCGAGGTGTGTGGATCACTTGAGGTCAGGAGTTTGAGACCAGCCTGGCCAACATGGTGAAACTCCATCTCTACTAAAAATACAAAATTAGCCACGTGTGGTGGCCTGCGCCTGTAATTCCAGCTATTGGAGAGGCTGAGGCACAACAATCACTTGAACCTGGGAGGCGGATGTTGCAGTGAGCCAAGATCACTTCACGCCACTGCACTCCAGCCTGGCAGATGGAGCAAGACTCTGTCTCAAAAAAAATAAAATAAAGCTAGGTGCAGTGCCTCACGCGTGTAATCCCAGCACTTTGGGAGGCCAAGGCAGGCAGATCACGAGGTCAGGAGTTTGAGACCAGACTGACCAACATGGTGAAACCCCGTTTCTACTAAAAATACAAAAATTAGCTGGGTGATGCCTGTAATCCCAGCTACTCAGGAGACTGAGGCAGGAGAATTGCTTGAACCCAGGAGGTGGAGGTTGCAGCGAGCCGAGATTGCACCACTGCACTCCAGCCTGGGCGACAGAGCGAGACTCCATCTCAAAAAAATAAAATAAAATAAAACAAAATAAAAAAATAAAAAGTAGTAATCACCACTTTTGACAGGCTGACCTCACTACTTGGTAACATCACCATTACCACCTTCTGAATCTCCCACTTTCTAAGTCTACTCTTCAGTCACTGTTAAGTTTTATATATAATAAATAGATAAATGATTGATAGATAGCTAGAGATCAAATAGTGCCAGGAACTGATTTAAACTGAAGATCCTCTTTCATCAGGCCCCACTTCCTTCACTTGCTGATCTCACTTCCTACAGTTCTGAATTCACTTCCCTTTCAGAACCACAGATCTTTGTCTTTGAGTGCCCTTCCTGGAAGGGCCTGCTTTCTGCCCCAGTTTCCCCACCACTACCCTTGACCTTAATACCGCTTCTTGGCATTCTT
Source organism: Rhinopithecus bieti (assembly GCF_001698545.2). Classification (NCBI taxonomy): domain Eukaryota; kingdom Metazoa; phylum Chordata; class Mammalia; order Primates; family Cercopithecidae; genus Rhinopithecus; species Rhinopithecus bieti. The sequence continues at coordinate 325,887 of NW_016828162.1, forward strand.
AGGGTTTCTGGCTTATGGTGTGCCTGATGCCCTATCTGCAAGAATGAGAGAGGATCTTTTGGGACAGATGACTATCAGTCTCAGAGTTCCTCTAGCAGTCTAGATTGTGAAGCCCTTTCCTCCTTCACTTCCTGTACATTCCTGCCTAGTGTGCTTTTATTTCTTCTGTTTCTGACCTCATTTCCTGTCCTTGGCCTGATCTCACTTTCCACTGGCAAACTGCCATCCCACTCCCACTTCCTGACTCTCCATTCTTTTTCTTTCTTTGGGGAATTTGGGATGAATAATTCTTTGACTGAAAGGGAACTCTTTGTCCAGTATCCTTTGTCCTCCTTGAGCTGTCTCTGCTGAGAACTACAAGTCCCACAATGCACAAGAGGTGATCTTAAAATACTCAAGAAACTTATATACCCTTCCACCAAGTAGGGATTTGCTCATGGAGACCCTTTGGGTGTTGACTGTAGAATGGACTACAACTCCCAGAAGACTTTGGTGGAACTCCCCATTATCTTCATGCTCTATTACCCTGAAGCTTCCTGGGAGTTGCAGTCTAATCACTTGTTTACCCTTCTCTCTTTCCTCAGACTCTGTATTCAACACTGCCTGCTCTCCTGGATAGTAACCCTTTCACAGCTGGGGCAGAGCTGCCGGGGCCTGGCGCGGAGCTGGAGGCCATGCCTCCAGGGTTGAGACCTACCCTGGGCGTGTTCCAGGCCGCCTTGGAGCTGACCAGCCAGTGCGAGCTGCACCCTGACCTCGTGTCTCAGACTTTTGGCTACTTGTTCTTCTTCTCCAACGCATCCCTTCTCAACTCGCTGATGGAACGAGGTGAAGGTTGGCTGGGAGCTGTCAGGGAGGCAAAGACAGGAGCCACTGAGACTCAGGTCAAATTAGACACACCACGGGCTCAAGTCTCACCTTTGGGTACCCTGGAGAACAAGCTCCAGATCCCAGGCTGAAGGATAGGAACAGTCTGGGAGGCAGGAGGACAGAGTCCAGCTAACCAACTTCCTCTCATACCTTTAATGCCCACAGGTCAAGGCCGGCCTTTCTATCAGTGGTCCCGAGCTGTTCAAATCCGAACCAACCTGGACCTTGTCTTAGATTGGCTACAGGGAGCTGGGCTGGGCGACATTGCCACTGAGTTCTTCCGGAAACTCTCCATGGCTGTGAACCTGCTCTGTGTGCCCCGCACTTCCCTGCTCAAGGTGACTGCTGGTCAGCTGTACCTGACCTGACCTCTGACTCCTCAACCCCCCTCAGCCACCTTCTGTATTCAGCTCACCGTTGGAGCTCTCCTTGAACCCCATGCCATCCCCAGCTCAGACACTGTGGGTAACACATTGGCAGGTAGAAGGAAGCCAGCACCAACAATGACCAAACTCGGCTGTGTCTGAATCCTGGTGGAACTTATTAAAAATGGCTTCCAGGCCTGGGCCAGGCACGGTGGCTCACGCCTGTAATCCCAGCACTTTGGGAGTCTGAGGCGGGCAGATCACGAGGTCAGGAGATCGAGACCATCCTGGCTAACACAGTGAAACCCGGTATCTACTAAAAAAAATACAAAAAATTAGCCAGGCGTAGTGGCGGGCTCCTATAGTCCCAGCTCCTTGGGAGGCTGAGGCAGCAGAATAGCGTGAACCCGGGAGGCGGAGCTTGTAATGAGCCGAGATTGCGCCACTGCACTCCAGCCTGGGCAACAGAGCAAGACTCCGTCTCAAAAAAAAAAAAAAAAAAATAGTTTCCAGGCCTGGCGTGGTGGCTCATGCCTATAATCCCAACACTTTGGGAAGCCTAGGCAGGTAGATCACTTGAGGCCAGGAGTTTGAGACCAGCCTGGCCAACATGGCAAAACCCTGTCTCTACTAAAAATACAAAAATTAGCCAGGCATGGTGGCACACGCCTGTAATCCAAGTTACTCTGGAGGCTGAAGCAGGAGAATCGCTGGAACCTGTGAGGCAGAAGCTGCATTGAGCCAAGACTGCACCATTGCACTCTAGCCTGGGCAACAGAGCAAGATCCTGTCTCCAGGAAAAAAAAAAAAAAAAAAAAGTTTCCAGGGTCCCTCACTCAGACATGCTGAGTCAGAAAGTCTGGTATGAGACCAAGGAACATGTTGGTCAAAACATTCATTGAACATGAACTACCTGCCAGGCACACTGTTTAGCACTTCTAGTTTAATGCTGACAAAGCCCCATCGAAGTAGGTGACTGACTATTTTTCAGATGAGGAAACAGAATCAGGTAGGACAGGTCACTTGATTTCATTTATTTTTCCTTATTTATTTATTTATTTATTTATTTTGAGACAGAGTCTCACTCTGTCACCCAGGCTGGAGTGCAATGGTGTGATCTCGGCTCACTCCAACCTCCCGCCTCCTGGGTTCAAGCGATTCTCCAACCACAGCCTCCTGAGTAGCTGGGATAACAGGCACACGCCACCACACCCGGCTAATTTTTGTAATTTTAGTAGAGACAGGGTTTCACCTTGTTGGGCAGACTGGTTTTGAACTCCTGACCTCAGGGGATTCACCTGCCTTGGCCTCCCAAAGTGCTGGGATTACAAGCATAAGCCACCATGCCTGGCCAATGTCAATTATTTTTATTTTCCTTTCTTTTTAAATATCTTACAAAACTGTTCCCCATAGACATTTATTTATTTATATCAAATGTTTATAATGGGCTGGGTGTAGTGGCTCATGCCTGTAATGCCAGCACTTTAGGAGGCCAAGGTGGGAGGACCACTTGAGCCCAGCTTTCTTCTTCTTCTTCTGAGATGGAGTCTCACCCTGTCACTCAGGCTGGAGTGCAGGCAACACAGGGGAGACACCATCTCTACCAAAAATTTTAAAAATTAGCCAGATGTGGTGGCACACGTCTGTGGTCCCAGCCACGCCAGAAGCAGAGGTGGAAGGACTGCTTGAGTCCAGGTGGTTGAGGCTGCAGTGAGCCACAATCATGCCACTACACTCCAGCATAGGTGACAAAGCAAGACCCTGCCTCAAAACAATAAGGAAGTTTACTATGCATTTAATAAACCCCAGGCAGCATTCCAAGTACTTTACAATTTTGCCATATTGCATCCTCATACCAACTCTATTAGATAGTTCCTGTTCTCCAAATTTATGGATGAGGAGACTAGGGGATGGTGACCTGCCAGAAGGTAATAAGTGACCCACTGGGATTTTTGAACTCAGGCAGTCTAGGTGGAGTCATTGATGGTTCTGATGTCAGCTACATCAGGTGCAGACATTGTCAAACAGATACAAAGAGTGGCCACCACTTTTTGTATGAGTGATGAATCCCAGAATTCACAGAATAATGAATATTCTGAATCCCAGCTAGGCGCAGAATATGAATAATGAATCCCAGCTAGGCGCAGTGGCTCATGCCTATAATCCTAGCACTTTGGGAAGCTTGAGACCAGCCTGGGCAGCATAGTGAGATCCTGTCTCTACAAAAAATTAACGAGGTGTGGTGGCATGTGCTTGTAGTCCCAGCTGCTCTGGAGGCTGGGGCCAAGGATCACTTGAGCCCAGGAGTTTAAGGCTGCAGCAAGCCATGATCGCACCATTGCACTACAGCCTGGGGAAAAGAGTAAGACCCTGTCTTTTAAGGAAAAAAAAAAAAAAAAAAAAAAGAAATCCCCAAGTACCATCGCCAGATTCAATAATATAAACAAATGGCCAATCTTATTTATTTCCACCCCACTCATTTCCTGTATCCTCATTTATCCTGAGGCAAATCACATTTTAAAAAATTGCTGGGAGCACACTCTTCCCCACCATCACTTTGGTGATAAACAGACTTCACAGTGCCCGGAAGACACTGCAGAGATGCCATTATCTTCCCGCCACACCCACTCCCATTACGGAAGCCCTTCCATTTCACTTCTCAGCTGCCCTATAATGACCATCAACCTCTCACCTGATCTTCCCACCAGGCTTCATGGAGCAGCCTAAGAATGGACCACCCCACCTTGACCCCCGCCCAGCTGCACCATCTGCTCAGCCACTACCAGCTGGGCCCTGGCCTCGGGCCGCCAGCCGCGTGGGACCCTCCCCCTGCAGAGCGGGAAGCTGTGGACACAGGTGAGGAGCAATGGGATACAGCATTGGGGCCGTCAGCTTTCTTCTTCTTCTTCTGAGATGGAGTCTCACCCTGTCACTCAGGCTGGAGTGCAGTGCGCGATCTCGGCTCACTGCAACCTCTGCCTCTCAGGTTCAAGCGATTCTCCTGCCTCAGCCTCCTGAGTAGCTGGGATTACAGGCGCGCGCCACCACACCTGGCTAATTTTTTGTATCTTTTTTTTTTTTTTTTTTTTTTTTTTTTGAGAAGGAGTCTCGCTCTGTCGCCGGGCTGGAGTGCAGTGGCCGGATCTCAGCTCACTGCAAGCTCCGCCTCCCGGTTTAGCCATTCTCCCTCCTTCCAGCCTCCCGAGTAAGCTGGGCTACAGGCACCGCCGCCTTGCCCGCGCTAGTTTTTTTTTTGTATTTTTTAGTAGAGACGGGGTTTCACCATGTTAGCCAGGATGGTCTCGATCTTCTGACCTCGTGATCCGCCCGCCTTGGCCTCCCAAAGTGCTGGGATTACAGGCTTGAGCCACCGCGCTCGGCCAATTTTTTGTATCTTTAGTAGAGACGGGGTTTCACCATGTTGGCCAGGCTGGTCTCGAACTCCTGACCTCGTGATCCCCCCCGCCTCGGCCTCCCAAAGTACTGGGATTACAGGCGTGAACCACTGCACCTTTCTTCTTTTCTCAGAATCTTGGAGTCCAGATCCCCAGTCTCCTTCTAAACCGATTCTGGACCCCTGTCCCTCTCCACCAGGAATAAGTGCAGGACCCAGCCCCTTCCCCCCTCAAGATACAGGAGTTCAAGCCCCCAGCTCCCTTTATTCTCAGTGGTTCGCATCCCTAGTCCATTCCCTCCACCAGCCACCCACCCACCACCCCTAGGAGTCCAGGTCTCGGGACTTTTGCTCCCCTGAACTTGACTCCTCCATCTTTAGGAATCTGTAAGGCAAGTTTCCAGCCCCTTCTCAGGGATTTGGGAAGCCGTTTCCCAGGCAACGGTGGCTTTCCATCGTCTGAATTACAACTTCCATCATGCCCAGGGGCTCCTAGAGTAGCGTGTGAACGGACCCCTCTCCAGGAGTTGCTGGGGTTTGAAGTTTTTTCTTCCTTTGGGTGTGACGCAGCCTCACCCCAATGCAACTACCTCACTCCCACTTTCAGACTCTAACCCCGCCTACTTCGGTCTCACAGGTGACATCTTCGAAAGCTTCTCCTCGCACCCGCCCCTCATTCTGCCCCTGGGGAGCTCGCGCCTGCGCCTCACTGGTCCAGTGACTAACGACGCCTTGCACCGTGAACTCCGCAGGCTACGCCGCCTCCTCTGGGATCTTGAGCAGCAGGAGCTGCCTGCCAATTATCGCCATGGGCCTCCCGTGGCCGCGTCTCCATGAGAACCAATACCAAACGAGAGCGCGCACCTTGAAATGTCGCAGGCTTCCACTGACAGGAGCCCGCCTGAGCGCAGAGCTTTATGGGAGTTGTAGTTCTTATCCCGCGTGGAATGTTGGGAGATTGAGTTTTCGGGAAGTAGCGGATGGGACGGTGGGAGCATGGGCTTAGGATGTGAATGCCAAGGACAAATAAAGGTATCTGTGGTATCGGCAGCGCCTCAATTGTTAAGACTTGGGGGCGCTAATGATGGTTTTCTGCAGAACAAGGTTGCAGGGCCCTTGTCTGGGCCCCTGCCGAGTCTGAGTAGGTATTTATAGCCACGGCCTTGGCTCGCCCTTTTGCATGTAATCCAATCCAAGAGCACAGGAGCCTCCCACACCCCTCAGAACAGGGCCCTAAGCTTGCTCTGCCGATTATAAGGCCCTCAGTCCTGCCAGTGGGAACCAGCGATGTCTCCCTTCGACCCCCCACCCGCAAATCCATACTCCAGCCCCCTCCTCCCTCAAACCCAGGAATCTGAGTCCCCAGCCCCCTCTGGACCTTTGCCTGCCGGGCACACCGCCGAATCCCAACACCTCTGTCCCCGTTCCCAGCACCCCAGAGGCCCCTGCCTCTTTTTCTTCAAACCCAGGAGTCGAGGTCCCCATCCCTCTCCTTTCTTGGATCCAGGAATCTGGGACCCCAGTTTGAACTTTTCACTCCCCTGAACTTGACTCCAGTTGCTGCGTCAGGGAAAAAGTAGGCGACAGGTGGCACCTGCCGGCAGGGCCGGGACACGACCACCTGCCGCTGCTGCTCACCCGGCGCCCCTCTCCGGGCACCTGCTTCTGTCAGTCCGCCTGCCACCGCTCCACCCCACCTCACAGCCCCAGGACGCGCAGGGGGAGCGAGCCAGGGAACCCTGGCGTCCTCCCTCCTACCCTCCAGCATCCCCCCAGGCCCGCTCAGGCCCTCCCAGCGGGTGCTCCCACCCCTTCTCAGGGTCCCCAGCGGGGCTCCTGGCACACCCCAGGAAGGTGGGTTGGAGGCGGTCCCAGGCTGGTGGGGCGGAGCCTGCGGTGTCCAGCCTCGGCCTCTAGACTCAACCCGCCCCAGAGCACAGCTTCGCCGAGCCCACCTGGTGAGAAGCCCCTGGGGTGGACGGGGGGCGCACTCCTCAATGGTCCTGTCCCCTCTCTGGTCCCAGTCCCTTCCCCAGAGACCGTGGTGGCTGACACCCCACTCACTCCTTCTCAGATACAGGTCACAGGGACCCTTCTATTCCTCAGAAACCTGTCAGGGCCGGGTTCCCCTCTCCACCCAGGATCTTGGATTCTCATCTCCTTAGAGTATTGAGTTCCAGCCCTTAACCTCCTTCTCCTTCAAGATTCCAGAGTCCAGGCCCCACTGCTTCCTCCCTTTCCTTGATGCAGGGGTCCCAACCCACAACCCCTTCCTCCTCAGGACCTACGATTCCCAGATCCCAGGTCCCTCCCCTCCCAGGATACCGGAGTTGAGGCCCTCAGCCCCTGTCTTTCAGACCAGGGTCTGGGTTCCCAGCTTTCTCCTACCTTGGAGCAAGGTGTCTGCAGCCCCCTCCTCTACAGCCCCTGGGATCTAGAAGTTATGGCCCAAGGCTGCTCCTATTCCCACCTCCCTCGGGCCCTTTCCCTGCTGAATTCACTCACAGGGGCAGCCTTCTGACCTCCACTCTGAGCCAGCCCACTATAGGGCCCCTGCCCTGCCCCCTCTCCGTCCAGGTCCCCATCCCGGCCTTGGCAATGACCCTGGCGGCTTCCTCCCAGCGTTCCCAAATCATTCGCTCCAAGTTCCGATCTGGTGAGAGAGGGCTGTCTTCATGTGTGGGGGATGGGATCCTGAGAATGCTGTACTCTGGGGTGGGAAGGGAGGGGTGGTAGGACCCATGAGGCCTGCGTTTTTTGTGCAAAAGGTCACTTTGCATAAAGGAGGCCCCAGCACAGGGGTCCAGCTGTGGTGGATCAAGTGTGCAAATGGCTAGTACCACCCTCACAGGGGAGCAATGGGGATTGGAGGCCAGGGGCAGGCATGCAGAGTGTTCGAGCACTGCAAAGAAACAAGGGCTTACAATGGTGCACATGCAGAGGCAGAAAAGCAGAGGAGGGACTTCAGGGGACCAATGTGGGAGTTTGGGTGAGGGGACAATGAGCTGTCAAGCTGTGAGTGTCAAAGGTCTTGTTTTAGGTTCCAGGGCAGGCAAAAAGTCTGCAAGTATAGCCGGGCATGGTGGCGCATGCCTGTAATCCCAGCTACTTAGAAGGCTGAGGCAGGAGAATAGTTTGAACCCGGGAGGTGGAGGTTGTGGTGAGCCGAGATAGTGCCATTTCACTCCAGCCTGGAAAGCAAGAGCAAAACTCCATCTCAAAAAAAAAAGTGTGCAAGTGTTTCGAACTATAGATCAGTTCCTGAGAAGGCAAAGGGTACTTCAGTGTGCACATGAGCATGTCTATGTGATTGGTTGGGTATAAAGACACCAGAAACCAAACAGCAAGGAGTGTACAAAAAGGCGCATATATCCAGAGAAGAGCAGAAATGTGCAAAGAGAGATCCTTGCTCCCAAACTGAGCAAACCCTGAGTGTGCACATAAGATAGTTAACATTCATCCTGGCCAGGTGTGGTGGCTCATGCCTGTAATCCCAGCACTTTGGGAGGCCGAGGCAGGTGGATCACCTGAGGTCAGGAGTTCAAGACCAGCCTGGCCAACATGGCGACACCCTGTCTCTACTAAAAATACAAAAAATTGACACCAAACGAGGTGGCTCACGCTTGTAGTCCTAGCACTTTGGGAGGCTGAGATGGGCAGATTGCCTGAGCTCAGGAGTTCGAAACCAGCCTGGGCAACACGGTGAAACCCCATCTCTACTAGAATACAAAAAATTAGCCGGGCATGGCGGCATGTGCCTGTAGTCCCAGCTACTGGGGAGGCTGAGGCAGGAGAACTGCTTGAACTCGGGAGGTGGAGGTTGCAGTGAGTCTACATCGCACCACTGCACTCCAGCCTGGGTGACAGAGCAATACTCTGTCTCAAAAAAAAAAAAAAAAAAAAAAAAAAAAAATTAGCTGGGTGTGATGGTGGGCACCTGTAATCCCAGCTACTTGGGAGGCTAAGGCAGGAGAATCACTTGAACCTGGGAGGCAGAAGTTGCAGTAAGCCGAGATCATGACATTGCCCTCAAGCCTGGGTGACAGAGCGAGACTCTGTCTCAAAAAAAAAAAAAAAGATAGTTAACATTCATCCTGGGCAACACAGCGAGACCAGTCTCTACAAAAAATAAAAACAAAACAAAAAAATTTAGCTAGGTGTAGTGGTGCATGCCTGTAGCCCCAGGTACTCAGGAGACTGAGGTGGGAGGATGGGTTGAGCCTGGGAGTTCAAGGCTGTGATCGCACCCCTGCACTCCAGCCTGGGATACTGAGCGACACTTTGTCTCTAAAAAAATAAAACAAATTTAAAAAAGGAAAAAAGAGTGTTAACATAGATGCTGAGGCACAGTGGGTCAAGGATGAAGAGTGTGCAAAAACATGCAAGTGCACAAAAATGGCATGTGTGCAAAACTAGAGCCCAAAGAGATGCATACTTAAAATGTGGATATGCGGAGAGTGTTAACTGTAGGAAGGCCCCCAGATAGCACAGAAAGTAGCAGGAGCGCATGGATAAAGGGAGGCGAGGTGCAAAGGGGCCAGGCTGCCAAGATGGCGATTGCGCACGGGGTGGGGTGGGCACACGCTTGCTCATGGAGGGGGCAGGTGGAGCCAGGGGCAGGGCTGCCTCCTGCCTGCACGCTGGCTGGCTCGTAGCCCCAGAATGGCGCTGGCCCGCAGCGCTGCGCTGGCAGAGAGCAGGCGGGAGGCCCGAGGAAGGGAGCCTGCTGCCCGCCCACCCGCCTGCACAGGCTGTGTAAGGGGGCTGGGCACGCGTGTCCCGCCAACAACTGCAGCTCCCACCCGCCTGCCAGGCCAGGCTTCTGGACACTCCCTTCCCGCCTTCCTCCTCCCACCTCCCTCCTCCCTCCACAGTCCTCCAGCTTCGGATCCACAGACGGAATCAGGAGCAGAGTAAGTGTGGGCCCCAAAAGGGAGGGGATGGTGACCTCTCCCGCCGATTGGGATATCCTGGAATACAGCTGCCAGATAGCCTTCATTGGTTCCTGCAGCTCAGTCCCCATCCTCCGGGACAGACCAAAATCCCAGCCTGTCCTTTCCCAAGGATCCAGGAGTCCAGGTCTCTGGCCACCCCACCCCTGGGAGCTCTGCTTCCTGCTTCTCCACCCCAATGAGATGCATGAGTTTGGATCCTGCTTCTTTGGAGAAGATGGGCATCCGGTCTCCACATTTGGTATACATGAGAAGCTCTGGATGTAGTTTTTTTGTTTTTGAGATGGAGTCTTGCTCTGTCGCCAGACTGGAGTGTCATGGCTCAATCTAAGCCCACTGCAATCTCTACCTCCCAGGTTCAAGCGATTCTCCTGCCTCAGCCTCCTGAGTAGCTGGGATTACAGGCAGGCGCCACCACGCCCGGCTAATTTTTGTATTTTTTGTAGAGGCGGGGTTTCACCATGTTGGCCAGGTGGGTCTCGAACTCCTGACCTCAAGTGATCCATCCGCCTCAGTCTCCCAAAGTGCTGGGATTACAGGCATGAGCCACCGCAGTTGGCCTGCATGTAGCTTTCAGCCTCTCCCTCTCCCCAAGAACCAGGAGTGCAGGCCCCACCCCTGTCCTAGCAAAACCTCAGACATCTGTGATCCTCAGCTACCACACCCCTTTGTGATAGAAAATTCCTGCTTTACTTGAGAATGTAACAACCGGGCCCCCCGACACCTCCGCCCTCAGATCCAGGAGTTCAGGCGCCCAGCTCCCAGCACTCAAGTCTTGCTCCCTGGCCTGCCCTCCTGCACCCCGGGGCCCCGCTTTCCACACAGCCTTGCTCCTCCCGGCTTGGCTTGCTGCCTGCAGGCCTCTCAGGGTCCTTCACCGTCTCTCCAGTCTCGGATCCAGACCCGTGGATCTCAGCCTCAGGTCCTCCTCTGGCCCCGGCCTTGCCCTCGGGCACGGCCCCTTTCCTCTTCAGCCCTGGGGTCCTGCTCCCCGAGCCAGAATATTGTCCTCCTTGGAGGTCCCCAAAGAAGGTGAGTCTCGACCGGAGGGAGAGGTCCCTATGAGAGCCCAGCCTTTGTCTCCCTTGCTGCTGCTGCCATTTTTGCTCCTCTTTGGAGGCACCGAGCTGACTCTACTTTGCATGTAGCCTCTGGGCAGGAAGGTGGGAGCCGCGCTGAAGCCTAGCACATCATAGCTACTCTTTCAGGAGTCTCCCAAGATCTCCCAACGCTGGAGGGAGTCCAAGCCCAGGGGGAACTTGACATACCACCAGTACATGCCCCCAGAGCCGAGACAGGGATCCAGGGCAGACCCCCAAGCCGAGGGGTCCGCCCTGGGTCCTCCCGGGCCACCTCTGTGGGAAGGGACAGACTCGCAGCAGCCACATCCTAGGTATGACGCCCCTTTCTGTTCTCCCGGGACCCAGAAATTCAGGTCCCAGCATCCTCCTCTCTCAAACCTCGAGTCCACGATTAGGGGATTCGGGCCCCAACCCCTCCTCCCCCAGGGTTTAAGAGTCCGGGATCCCAGCCCCTCCCTTTGCCCTTCCAACCCGAGTCTGAACCCCTAGTTCCTCCTCCCCCATGCACAGAAATCTAGCCCCATGTTTGCGCCCTCGGAGACCCAGAATTCTGGGCCCTCACTTTTCTGCATCTTCCCCAGCCCCCCGTTTTTGAGGACCCCAGAACGCCTTTTCCCCCTCTACCTCTCTAACCTTTGTTCACCCCTCACGATTATCACCAGGATGAAGCCCTCTGTCCTCACTCCCTGCCCACCAGGAGTCCCTAGCCCCTCGCCCCCTCCACACAAGTTGGAACTTCAGACCCTTAAACTGGAGGAGCTGACGGTAAGTTTGGGGTGTAACTTTCCAGGCTGGCTCTCTCCTTCGGTGGGGTCCCAGAATTCCAACCCCGCAGCCTCTACCCTCTGGAAATCCAGGACATCGGGTACCCAGTCCCATCGTGTTTTAGGGTCCCAGGAGTCCGAACCCCCAGTGTCTCCTTTCTCGGCTTCCAAATATCCTGTCCGGCTCCCGCCTGCGCCCCGGAGCTCGCCCAGCACTGCCTCTTCCCACCCCCCCTCCCCAGGTCTCAGAGCTCCGGCAGCAGCTGCGCCTGCGGGGCCTCCCAGTGTCGGGGACCAAAGCCATGCTCCTGGAGCGCATGCGCGGCGGCGCCCCGCCCCGCGAGCGGCCGAAGCCGCGGCGCGAGGACAGTCCCGCGGGTGCTCCCTGGCCGCGCCTCAGGCCCAAGGCCCTGGCAGCCGCCCGGCGTCAGGGCTCGGTGAGGGCGGGGCTATGCGCGTGTGGACCAATGAAGAGAAAGCAAAGTGGGAGGGGCGGGGAGTCGAAAAAACTAGCCAATGAAGTATGGGGGCGTGGACCAGCGGTGGGAAGCCTTGAAGGCGAGGGGGCGTAGTTCAGAGCAACGGAGGGCGGATCTTTAGGGAAGAGGAGCCAATGAAAGAATAGGGGGCGAGACCAAAGGAGGGGTTGATGAGCAACGGGTCGCGACAGGATCAAGGGGTGGAGCCACACTTTGCGAGTGGGTGGGGTTGCGCCCGGTGGGCGTGGCTTATTGGAGCTACCCATCTTGGCTGTTCTAGGTCAAGTCCAGCGCAGCATCTCACAGGCCACCTCTTCCACGTGCCGCGGCTACCCCGGGGACGGCTCCGGCTCCAACTCCCACTTCGGCTCCTGCTGCAGCTCCAGCCCTGAACCCTTCCTCAGCGCCGGGCTCAGCGGCTCTGACTCTGGAGGAGGAGCTGCAGGAAGCGATCCGGAGGGCGCAGGTAAGAGGGTGTGGGTTGAATCCGGCTAGGGTTCTCTAGTCAGGTCCAGATCGGAGTCCTGAGTTCTCGCCAAATTTCTCCATCCGCAGTTGCTTCCGAACCGGGGCATCGATGACATCCTGGAGGATCAGGTGGAGCCTGATGGTAGGATCCGAATTCTTAGGTTTAGGGGAGGTAGGGGCTGAGGTTCCGGACTCCTGCGTCCAAGAGAGGCATGAGCTGGGGAGCTGGACTCCTGGAAATGGGGTTTGGGGGGCTGGCGCCCGGACCCCTGACTTTCCCAGCTCACGTACCATTCTTTATCCCGCAGACCCCCTGCCCCCCATTCCCCTGGACTTCCCTGGCTCCTTCGACGTGCTGTCCCCTTCCCCGGACTCTGAAGGCCTCTCATCTGTTTTCTCCTCTTCACTCCCATCTCCCACGAACTCCTCCTCCCCTTCTCCCAGGGACCCCACGGACTCCCTGGACTGGCTGGAGGCCCTGAGCGGGGGTCCTCCTCTGGGTTCTGGTCCCCCACCCCCCAGCATCTTCTCTGCTGACTTATCTGACTCTAGCAGCAGCCGGCTGTGGGACCTGCTGGAGGATCCGTGGTGATGGATTCTGGGATTTACAGAGACAGAGAACTGGTGGGGGTGGAGAGAAGCTCTTTGGGGGAGGAGAGGGAACTACCAGCAGAGCCCCTCCTACCGCAGACACAGGACGGGAGACAACCTCCAACCCCACCTGCCTCCTGAAGTGCTGCTGACATGCAATGCAACTGCCTGAACTTTGCCTACCTGGCCTCCTTATGATCCCCCTCCGGGGTGGTACGGTTGGGGGGCTTCTTTTGCTGCTGGCCACAGCAAACAAGCTGCTTGCTGCTTCCTTCAGAGACCTCATGGATGTTTTTACATGCTCCCGACCCCAGTAGATGGCTGCCTGTTGTTTGGGGAGCCTGGAAGGTGGTTATGCCTTTTGAATGCAGGAGAGGAGCAAGAAAGAGTGCAGAGGGAGAATAGGGGAGCCAGACCCTGACCTCCCAGGGTTGTGGTTGGAGATGAAAAAATTAGAAGCATCAGGTCTAAGATCAGCTTCTCTTGGAAGCAGAGTCTGAGACAAGATATAAATGCCAGTGATTTATTAAAGAAGTGTTCTGCCGGGCACGGTGGCTCATCCTGCAATCCCATTACTTTGGAAGGCCGAGGCAGGTGGATGACCTGAGGTCAGGAGTTCCAGACCAGCCTGGCCAACATGGTGAAACCCTGTCTCTACCAAAAATACAAAAAAAAAAAAAAAAAATTAGCTGGGCATGGTGGCACATGCCTGGAATCCCGGCTACTTGGGAGGTTGAGGCAGGAGAATCTCTTGAACCCGGGAGGCAGAGGTTGGGGTAAGCCAAGATCGTTCCATTGCACTCCAGCCTGGGCAACAGGAGCGAAACTCCATCTTAAAAAAAAGGAAAAAAAAAAGAGAGAGAGAGAGAAAAAAAGAAAAAAATGTTCCCAGGAGCAGCCAGTGGAAGAGTGGGGACAACAGGACAGCAAAGGGGAAGAGGAGCAAGAGGTGACTTCAGGTGAAGTGCCAACCTCAGCCTAATCCTGCAGGGAGCTCCAGAGCACAAATTAAGTTGTGGAGTCTTTCCCATCTTGGGACACATGGAACTGGGCCTTTGTATCTCCCTGTTTGAGCTTATTATAGCCAAACAACAAACCACCCCAAAACCAGCCTCAGTGGCAAATGACTGTAACCCCAGCACTTTGGGGAAGCTGAGGCAGGCAGATCACTTGAGGCCAGGAATTCAAGACCAGCCTGGCCAACATGGTGAAACCCATCTCTACTAAAAATACAAAAAAACTAGCCAGATATGGTGGTGGGAGCCTGTATTCCCAGCTACTTGAGAGGCTGAGGCAGGAGAATTGCTTGAAACAAGGAGGTGGAGGTTGCAGTGAGCTGAGATCATGCCACTTCACTCCAGCCTGGGCAACAGAGTGATACTCCATCTCAAAACAAACAAAAAACAAACAACAAAAACCCACACCACCCCAAAACTTAGAGTTGTAAAACAATAACTATACATGATTGCTCACAAATGCATGGGTTGACTGGGCTCAGCAGGGCAGTTCTTCAGTTCCATGTTATGTTGGCTAGAGTTGCAGTCATCTCAGGGCCCACCTGGGCTAGCACATACAAGATGGCACATTAGATGTGTGTGGCACCATGGTGGGGATAGCATGGCGCTGGGCCCAGCTAGGTTGTGGGGACATCTGGACTTCTCTCATTCTCCATGCAGTGTCAGCACTGTCCCTCTGTGGCCTCTCCACCAGAGTAACTAGATTTCTTGCATGATAGCTCAGGGGTCCCAAGAATGAGTACTCCAAGAGGGGGGAGCACAAGCTACCAGTCTTTTAAAGACTAGGCTTGAAACTGGCACAATTTATCTTCCATTGTATTTTATAATTAATGCAAGTCAGGCAACCCGAGGTTAAATATGGGAGGGCACTATACACATCTGAATATCAGGGACATGCTCACTAGGGGCTATATTTGGAGACTTGCCACTACACCACCCCTAGTCAGTCATGAGCCATGGGTCACGGAGGGAGAGAGGAATAAATTCCCAGGATCCTCTAGCCCAAGGGCACTCCTGTGAAGAATGTCATAGGGTAAGTTATTCACAGCAAAATGTTTTAAAATGTAGGTTTTGGTCGGGCGTGGTGGCTGATTCCTGTAATGCCAGTACTTTGGGAGGCCGAGGTGTGTGGATCACGAGGTCAGGAGTTCGAGACTAGCCTGACCAATATGGTGAAATCCAGTCTCTAGTAAAAATATAAAAATTAGCAAGGCGTGGCAGTGTGTGCCTTTAATCCCAGCTACTCGGGAGGCTGAGGCAGGAGAATGGTGTGAACCCGGGAGGCAGAGCTTGTAGTGAGCCGAGATTGCGCCACTGCACTCCAGCCTGGGTGACAGAGTGAGACTTCATCTCAAAAAAAGAAAAAATAATAATAATAATAATAAATAGGTTTCAGGGCCAGGCACCGTGGTTCATACCTGTAGTCCCAGCTACTCTGGAGGCTGAGGCAGGAGGATCACTTGAGCCTGGGAGTTTGAGGTTACAGTGAGCTATGACTGCACCACTGCACTCCAGCCTGGGCAACAGATCAAGACCCTGTCTTTCAGAAAAAAAAAAAAAAAAAAAAGGCTGGGTGCAGTGATTCACACCTGTAATCCTAGCACTTTGGGAGGCCGAGGCGGGTGGATCACCCTGAGATCAGAAGTTTGAGACCAGCCTGGCCAACATGGTGAAACCCCATATCTACTAAAAACACACACACACACACACACACAAATTAGCCGAGCGTGGTGGTGCACACCTGTAGTTCCAGCTACTCGGGAGGTTGAGGCAGGAGAATCACTTGAACCTGCGAGGCAGAGGTTGCAGTGAGATGAGATCATGCCTGCACTCCAGCCTGGGCAACACAGTGAGACTCCATCTAAACAAAACAAAACAAAACAAAAAAACAAACAAACAAGAAGAGGCAAGGTAAGCAGGTTTGAGATTACCTAGTTTGAATTTCAGCAAGCTCTGGAGCATAAAGGTTGTCCTGAGTTTTTAGTACCTGGCCCGGGGGTAATTAGCACAGGTGGATGGTGGCTCAGGGAGCCTGTGCTCATAAAGGTGTGGATGGGATGTGGGCTCTGGATTGGCTGGTTTACATAGGAAAGGTGAGTAGTTAACTATCTCTAGCATTTGGGGTTGCTGGAATGGGGATTTAAATCACATTTAGTATGTCATAACTTAGTCCACAAGGAAAAAAAAAAAATCAGATTTAGGCTGGGAACTATGGCTCACACCTGTAATCCCAGCACTTTAGGAGGCCAAGGCAGGAGGATCGCTTGATGCCAGAAATTCCCAGAACAACCTGGGCAACATAGCGAGACCCCGTCTATGAAACAAAGTGTTGCTCTTTCATCAAGGCTCGAGTGCAGTGGCACAATCATGGCCTCTACCTCCTGGGCTCAAGTGATCCTCCCACTTCAGTCTCTGGAGTTTCTGGGACTATAGGCACACACCACCATGCTCAGCTAATTTATTTATTTATTTATTTAGAGACGGAACTTCACTCTTGTTTCCCAGGCTGGAGTGCAATGGCACGATCCTGGCTCACTGCAACCTCCACCTCCCAGGTTCAAGCTATTCTCCTGCCTCAGCCTCCCGAGTAGCTGGGATTACAGGCACACACCACCACACCAGGCTAATTTTTTGTATTTAGTGGAAACGGGGTTTCACTATGTTAGTCAGGCTGGTCTCGAATTCCTGATCTCAGGTGATCCCCCAGCCTCGGCCTCCCAAAGTGCTGGAATTACAGGCGTGCGCCACCATGCCCAGCCATTTTTGCATCTTTTATAGAGGACAGGGTTTCACTATGTTGCTCAGGCTGGTCTTGAGCTCCTGACCCCAAGTGATCCTCCCACCTCAGCCTCCCAAAGTGCAGGGATTACAGGTGTGAGCCACCACACCTGGCCCAGAGACTTTACTGACTGTATCGCTCTCCATATTAATCTGTCCCCATATCTGCCTGACTCAGGTCACTCTGTCCCGGTTCTGTCTTCATATCTCTTATGTTCTCTGTCTGATTTGCCCTCTGACTGTTCTCTCTTCCCTGTCTCTGTCTCCAACTCCCTCCTGCCCTTTATCTCTGATGCATCCGTCATCCCTTTCAGTCTCCGCGCTCATCTCTCTGTGTCTCAGGCACTCTTTCAGCTTCTGCCAGGCACCCCGCCTGCCTCCATTGCACTTTCCCCATCTCGCCTGCGTCCAGAGGGGGCAGTGTTGAGCTGAGGGTGCACTTGGTCTCTGCACTGCCCCAAGGAGTCGGGGCCAAGAAGCGGGCTTGGTGGGGTGCGTGTCTGAACCTCAAGCCTAATGGAAAGTCTTGCCTCCTGCACTGCCGACCGCCCGGCATCCAACCCTTCACCAAAGACTTCATCCCTGCCTCCTGCCTCAGGAAAACCAGGGCTGGACCGAGGGGGATCAGATGGGGAACCCCAAGGAGCACCTTCCTGCTCTCCCCCGATCTCAACAGAAGGTGGATATTTACATCGTGAGGCCTGAAAAAGACCATTAACATCAAAATACCAAAATTACTAATGTATCTTATAAACATATTCCCTCCCCAGAAGAGTATAGTCATATTCATTGTGTAGAATGAAAAAAATATTTCTCCTCCTCCTTCCTTTCTTTTTCCTTCCTTCCTTTCCTTCCTTCCCCTTCCATTTTTTTTTTTTTTTTTTTTTTTTTTTTTTTTAATTTGAGATGGGGTACCCCTTTTTTTCCCCAGGCTGGGGTGCAATGGTGCAATCTTGGCTCACTGCAACCTCCACCTCCCGGGTTCAAGCGATTCTCCTGCCTCAGCCTCTGGAGTAGCTGGGATTACAGGCGCCTGCCACCACGCCTGGCTAATTTTGTATTTTTAGTAGAGATGGGGTTTCTCCATGTTGGTCAGGCTAGTCTTGAACTCCCAACCTCAGGTGATCCACTGGTCTCGGCCTGCTAAAGTCCTGGGATTACGGGCGTGAGCCACCGCGCCTGGACTCCTTCCTTCCTCCCTCTTTCTTTCTTTCTTTCTTTCTTTCTTTCTTTCTTTCTTTCTTTCTTTCTTTTTTTTTTTTCTTTCTTTCTTTCTTTCTTTCTTTTTCTTTCTTTCTTTCCTTCCTTCCTTCCTTCCTTCCTTTCTTTTTCTTTCTTTCCTTTCCTTCTTTCTCTTTCTTTCCTTTCTTTCCTTCCTTCCCTTTCTTTTCTTTTTCTCTCTCTTTCTCCCCTTCCTTCCTTCCTTCCTTCCTTCCTTCCTTCCTTCCTTCCTTCCTTCCTTCCTTCCTTCCTTCTCTCTTGTCTTTCTCTCTTCTCTCCTCTCTGTCTCTCTTTTGAGTTTCACTCTGTTGCCCTGGCTGAAGTGCAGTGGTGAGATCTCAGCTCACGGCAACCTTCAACTCCTGGGTTCAAGCAATTCTCCTGCCTCAGCCTCCCAAGTAGCTGGGATTACAGGTACATGTCACCACTCCTGGCTAATTTTTGTATTTTTAGTAGAGACAGAATTTCACCATGTTGGCCAGCCTGATCTCGAACTCCTGACCTGAAGTGATCCACCTGCCTTGGCCTCCCAAAGTGCTGGGATTACATGTGTGAGTCATAGCACCTGCTTGCCTCGGGATCTAATTGTATCTTTTCAATTTTCTTTTCTTTTTTTTTTTTTTAGACAGAGTCTCACTGTTGGCAGGCTGGAGTGCAGTGGCGGGATCTCGGCTTACTGCAACCTCCACCTCCTGGATTCAAGCAATTCTCCTGCCTCAGCCTTCCAAGTAGCTGGGACTATAGGTGCGTGCCACCATGCCTGGCTAATTTTTGTATTTTTAGTAGAGACGGGGTTTCACCATGTTGGCCAGGATAGTCTTGATCTCTTGACCTCGTGATCCACCTGCCTCGGCCTCACAAAGTGCTGGGATTACAGGCGTGAGCCACTACACCTGGCCTGTACCAATTATATTTTGAAGTGACTTGTTAATGCCGTCTTGGGAGCAGGGGTCATGTCTCCTACACTGCTTTCTGATACATGATAGGTGCACAGTACACATTTGTGGGTAATCTGGAGAAAATACTATAATATTGGGATCTACAAAATCATTGTAAAAGTTGCCTTTTTCTTTTTCTTTTTTTTTTTTTAGACCAAGTTTGGCACTTGTTGCCCAGGCTGCAATACAATGGTGTGATCTCAGCTCACTGCAACCTCCATCTCCCAGGTTCAAGCGATTCTCCTGCCTCAGCCTCCCTAGTAGCTGGGATTACAGGCATGCACCACCACGCCTGGCTAATTTTGTATTTTTAGTAGAGACAGGGTTTCACTATGTTGGCCAGGCCGGTTTCGAACTCCTGACCTCAAGTGATCCATCCGCCTCAGCCTCCCAAAGTGCTGGGATTACAGGTGTGAGCCACCGCGCCCGGCCAAAGTTGCCTTTTTAATTCAGACTTGTAACAGGATTCCATCTACTCCTGAGATTTTTTTTTTTTTTTTTTTTTAGATGGAGTCTCACTCTGTTGCCCAGGCTGGAGTGCAGTGGTGTAATCTCGGCTCACTGCAACCTCCGCCTCCCAGGTTCAAATGATTCTCCTGCTTAAGCCTTCCAAGTAGCTGGGACTACAGGTGTGCACCACCACCCCTGGCTAATGTTTCGTATGTTAAGTAGAGACAGGGTTTCACTGTGTTGCCCAGGCTAGTCTCAAACTCCTGACTTCAGGTGATCTGCCCACTTTACCCTCCCAAAGTGCTGAGATTACAGCCACCATAACTGGCCTGAGATGTACTTTGGAGTTCATGTGATACTCATGTAATAAACTCTCAGAGAACCTTTTCTCCCATCCAAAGTCATAATTGTGTTTATTTATTTAAGATTCGGGGTCTCACTAGGTTGTCCAGGCTGCCGTGCAGTGGCTATTCGCAAATGCAATCACTATTGGACTTTTGTTCCCGTGCACTATTGTTCCGAACACCCCTGGCATCAAGCAGTCCTCCCACCTCAGCCTCCCTGGTAGCTGGAAATACTCCACTCTATGACTGTGTTCACACTGGTGATTAAATACAAATTATTCCTTTGATGACTGTGTAATGATGAGCTGCCAAATTAACTGACCCTGGAGCTGGGCCACTTCCGGTCTTGTGTGATACATATGATTATGGTCTTTGAACCCGTTCATTTCTTTTTCTTTTCTCTTTTCCTTCCTTTCCTTTCTCCTTTTCTTTCTTTTTTCTTTCTTTCTTTCTTTTTTTTTTTTTTTGATAGAATCTTGCTCTGTCACCCAGGCTGGAGTGCAGTGGTACCATCTCGGCTCACTGCAACTTCCACCTCCTGGGTTCAGGTGATTCTCTTGCCTCAGCCTCCCGAGTAGCTGGGATTACAGGTGTGCACCACCACGCCTGGCTAATTTTTGTATTTTTAGTTGAGACAGGGTTTCACCAGGTTGGCCAGGTTGGTCTTGAACTCCTGACCTCAAGTGATCCACCCGCCTCAGCCTCCCAAAGTGCTGGGATTACAGGTGTTAGCCACCACGCCAGGCCACTGTTCATTGAGATTTCTGTTACTTGCAGCCCAAAGCATCTTCACAGAAGAGAGAAGGGTCCTCCTCATGGAACCATGTACTTCTCATGCCCTGGCACTCACCTTGAGGGAGCCAGAGAAGGAGAAAGGGTATCGAAGGACTGGCCAGCATTAGTGCTTGAGTAAGGGGGACAGGTCTGCGGTGATCCCCGTCCACTCTGGCAGGAAGGCTGCCTCTGGTTTAAAGACTTTGAGGAAAGGGGAGTTGGGGAGGGTGTAATTGGCCAGGTAGATGGTATCTCCGCCCGCGAGGTAGGCGGCCCAGATCCCGAACGTCCCGATGGTCATGATGGTGTGGTTACACTGTGTGAGTAGTGCAAAATCTTTGGCAGGTGAGCCCTCAATGCCATCGCCAGCAAACACCACATCACCATGGGAGGTGTCAATGTTCTCCCGACACCAGGCCATGCCATTACTGGTGACCACAAAGAGAGGGGAGCTGTAGCGAGCTCGGAACATGTCCAGGGCCTGCTGTAGGTATTTTCGGTCGGCCACCACCCCCTTCCACACTTTTGGCATGACATGGACATAGTCCCCTCGGCGAACATGGACCCCTACAAAGGTACTCGGCTGGCTCCCGTTCACCTGCAGGCCCCGCAGGAACTTCTGGGCCTCCTCGCGCACGTGGTTGTGCAGGGTGAACTCCTGGAGGATCTCGTGGCGGAGGTGGTGGTAGAAGGTCCAGGAGCAGGGGTAGCCCGTGAGGCGGACATACTCCCCTGGGATGTGGCGGTACTTCTCCTCCATCCAGTCGTTCAGGTGGTAGTTCTGCCAGGGGATCCTGCTGGCCGTGGCACTGTGCAGCACCGGAAGGGTGATTTTGAAGATGGGGGCCAGGGTGTTGTGCATCTGGGCCGGGATGAAGGCGGGCCGCCCGTTCATCTTGGCCAGGGCATACAGCGTGGCGTATTCACCCATCTGGTTCCCCAGGCGGCCTATAGCATTGATCGTCCACATCCCCCTGAGCTGGCTGGGTTGCGGTGCCTTTGATGTTGAGGCCAGTCCTGGTATCTGCACCGGTAACTCCCACACGGCTTGAATCTTCGCTAGCCGCTGCTGAATGTGAAATATAGTGGAAACCGTAAAGACAAAGAGGATGAAGTGGGCCGTGGAAAAGGAGAAAGGCATCTGAATGACCAGCATGGCTGTCAGGGGAGGAAAACAGGACACGTTAGCTGAGAGATGGAGGCCCGGGGCGCTGGTGAATGTGGCCATGCGGTCGTGCGCAGGCATTGCATGGGTGCATGTGAATGTGCTTTTATTTCGGGTGTGTAAATACTTGGCACATACTTGCCTATGTGCATAGGCATGTATCTCAAGTGTTTTTTTTTTTTTTTTTTTTTTTTTTTTTTTTTTTGAAGACGAGTCTCGCTCTGTCGCCCCGGGCTGGAGTGCAGTGGCCGGTTCTCAGCTCCACTGCAACCTCGCGCTCCCGGGCGGTTTATGCCGTTCTCTGCCTCAGCTCCGAGTAGCTGGGGACTAAAAAAAAAAAACAGGCGCCCGCCACCTCGCCGGCTATTTTTTTCGTATTTTTTAGTAGAGACGGGGTTTCACCCATGTTAGCCAGGATGGTCTCGATCTCCTGGACCTGTGATCCGCCCGTCTTCGGCCTCCCAAAGTGCTGGGATTACAGGCTTGAGCCACCGGCGCCCGGCCTCTCCAAGTGTGTTATACGATGTGTCTACCATTGTGTTCACTGGTGGTGGTATTACACAGATGGATGTGTACACATTGTGTGTTAATGTGGATCTGGGGATCTATACATTGTGTATTACATATACAGGTATGGTGCAAAATTGTGTGTGTTACATATACAGGCTTGGTGTACAAATGGACGTGTACATGGTAGTGTATGGGTGTAGATACATTGCGTACATATAAGGGTATATGTGTATGTGTATATATGTCATCTAGGTGGCTGTGAACACAGCATGTGAGTATATGTGAATGTGTATATATAGGAGTATGTGTATATACTTTGTGTATCTATACCTTGTATGCATTTTTGTTTGGTTTTATTTATTCATTTATCATTTTTTTTTTAGACAGGAACTTGCTCTGTCACCTGGGCTGGAGTGCAGTGGTGAGAATGTGGCTCACTGTAGTCTTGACCTCATAGGCTCAAGCAATCCTCTTGCCTTAGCCTCCTGAGTACTTGGGACTACAGGTGCACTTCACCACACCCAGCTAACTAAAAACAAATTTTCTTTTGTAGAGATAAGATCTCAGTATGTTGGTCAGGCTGGTCTCAGTATGTTGGTCAGGCTGGTCTCAAACTCCTGGGCCCGAGTGATCTTCCCACCTTGGCCTCCCAAAGTGCTGGGATTATAGGCGTGAGCCACTGCACCTGCTCCACACTGTATGTTTAAATGTTTAAATGTGGGTGTTTATTGACTGAGTGTACATATGTGGATGTCTACATATTGTGAGTATAAGTATATGTAGCTATTATTTACTGGTGATCCAGTTTGTAGAGATGTTCCTTTTTTTCTTTTTTTTCTGAAATGGAGTCTCACTCTGTCACCCAGGCTGGAGTGCAATGCACGATCTCTGCTCACTGCAACCTCTGTCTCCTGGGTTCAAGCTATTCTCCTGCCTCAGCTTCCTGAGTAGCTGGGATTATAGGTGTGTGCCACCATGCCTGGCTAACTTTTGTATTTTTAGTAGAGACAAGGTTTCACCATGTTCATCAGGCTAGTCTCGAACTCCTGACCTCGTGATCCACCTGCCTCAGCCTCCCAAAGTGCTGGGATTACAGGCGTGAGCCACCGCGCCCGGCCCGAGATGTTCATCTTTTGTTTTTATTTTCCTACTTGCCAGACTCCAGTGCCAGATATATTCATCTTTGCATGTCCTGCCTGTATCCACTTTGGAGGGAAATTGTCCACCTGGCCTGCCTGCCCCCTTGGCCACAGTCAGTTGAACTTGAGAGGAACACCCAGCTCCACTGTGGATTTTCCATTCATTGGCCATGACATAGTGTATGACAAGTGTAGGCTGGCTCTAAAAGATGAGTTGTGGCCAGGCGCGGTGGCTCACACCTGTAATCCCAGCACTTTGGGAGGCCAAGGTGGGCAGATCACCTGAGGTCAGGAGCTGGAGACCAACGTGGCCAACATGATAGGGCCCTGTCTCTACTAAAAATACAAAAATTAGCTGGGCATGGTGGCAGACGCCAGTAATCCCAGCTACTGAGGAGCCTGAGGCAGGAGAATCACTTGAACCCGGGAAGCGGAGGTTGCAGTGAGCCAAGATCATGCCACTGCACTCCAGACTGGGGGACAGAGCAAGACTCCATCTCAAAAAGAAAAGAAAGGGAGAAGAGAGGAGAGGAGAGGGGAAGGGAGGGGAGGGGAGGGGAGGGCTCTCTGGATGTCTGGGTGGACACAATGCCAAGGATACCTGGTTGGATGAGTAGACTGTGGGTCTGTTTAAACCCCACTTGCCTTCTTGACCAGGGGCCTTTGTGCAGTGAACAACCTACACAACTCCTCAGGGCATCCCTGTTATCTACCCTAAAGCCATTTCCCTTTTTCTCCTTGGTAACACGTAATTTTCTGCAAGCTGCATGTTCTTCAAAGGCGGCTGATCAACTTCCCAGCTGCAGAATCTGAGGTTAAACTAATCCCAGAAGTCTCATTTCTTTTGCCTCCTATTGGGCCACGTGGGTATGTGATGATTCCTACCAATCGGAGTTGGGAGAAGTTGCTGGAAGGCTTAGGAAAGTTTCATTCATTCTTCAAAAGGGACCAAGATAAGAACGAGCCTCTTTCTGCTGTTTCTGAAAGGAATTATCTGTATGTGAAGGCTGGATGTGTAGCAGTCCTTTTGGGACCATGAGATGATCCAGCTAAGAAATGGTAGCACAGCATAGGAAGATGGATGGAGCTCAGGTGACTGATGACTTTGTGGAACTGCCAAATTAACTGACCCTGGAGCTGGGCCACTTCCAGTCTTGTGTGATACGTATGATTATGGTCTTCGAACCCGTTCACTTCTCTTATCTCTTTCTTTCTTTTTCTTTTTTTTTTTTTTTTGGTGGAGTCTCACTCTGTCACCCAGGCTGGAGTGCAGTGATACCATCTCGGCTCACTGCAACCTCCGCCTCCTGGGTTCAAGTGATTCTTTTGCCTCAGCCTCCTGAATAGCTGGGATTACAGGCGCGCACTGCCACACCCCGCTAATTTTTGTATTTTTAGTCGAGACGGGGTTTCACCATGTTGGTCAGGCTGGTCTCGAACTCCTGATCTCAAGTGATCCACTCGCCTCAGTCTCCCAAAGTGCTGGAATTACAGGCGTGAGCCACTGCGGCCGACCACACAAATTCTAGATAAAGCTCCTTCCTCATCACTACAAAAGAATATCCTTTCACTAAGTCCAACACAGAATGCTGGACTTGATGACTCAAAGACACATCACCACCAGTGGCTAGGTGCACAAGCTCTGGCCAATTTCAGACTCCCACACTCATGAGCTGTGTGATTTTGGGCAAGTGACATCACCTCTCTGAGTATTAAAACAGTGTCTGGCACATATACACAGGCAGTTAAGTGTTTGCTAATGTCACCCACAAAGCAAAGAACGCTGTTCATTATAGGCTCTGGGTGAAGAACCCGGGTTTCCCACTTTTCATATTGGGTGTATTGATAGTGGTCAAATTTAGCATTTAAATCATAGATCATAGAACAGGAGGGTAGCCGGGCACAGTGACTCATGCCTGTAATCCCAGAACTTTCGGAAGCCGACGTGGGTGGATCACCTGAGGTTAGCAGTTTGAGACCAGTCTGGTCAACATAGCGAAACCCTGTCTCTACTAAAAATAGAGAAATTAGCTGGGCGTGGTGGCGCACACCTGTAATCCCAGCTACTGGGGAGGTTGAGGCGGGAGAATCGCTTGATCATGGAAGGCAGAGATTGCAGTCAGTGAGCCAAGATCACGCCACTGCACTCCAGCCTGGGCGACAGAGTGAAACTCCATCTAAAAACAAAACAAAACAAAACAAGACAAAAAACCCACCCAGATTTCCCTGTTTTTGTAGTCCTTCATTTCTGGTTTTTTTTTTTTTTTTTTTTTTTT
>NW_016828162.1:351758-400536 GCF_001698545.2 Rhinopithecus bieti
TCGATCTCCTGACCTCGTGATCCGCCCGTCTCAGCCTCCCAAAGTGCTGGGATTACAGGCTTGAGCCACCGCGCCCGGCCCTAGGCCTTCATTTCTGAAGGCTCCCATGTCATGTAACACTTGCCTTAAATACACTTGTTATGCTTGTGTCTTGTTAACCTTTTACTGTAGGTGTCCAGCTGCAAACTTTGTGATAGGTGAGGAAAAGATGCTACTTTTTCTCACCAAAGGAAGGAAGGAAGGAAGGAAGGGAGGGAGGGAGGGAGGGAGCCTGCAGGGAGAGAAGGAAGAGGTAGGGAGGCCTCACAGAGCAAGCTGCGCTGTGAGATTGTGAATTTTTTAGGTTTGGCGAGATGCCCTGCACGGCGTGGTCAGGCACCTCTTATGCACTGTGTGACTTTAACCCAGGGCTTTTACCTCTCTGGTAAAAAGCCTGTCATCTCAACACTTTGGGAGGCCAAGGCAGGTGTTTCATTGTCCTTGTCTGTCCATCAACAGCGGGTTGTGGGGAGGGATAAAAACAACACCTCCCCGGAGGTTGCAGTGAGCTGAGATCGCACCACTGCACTCCAGCCTGAGTGACACAGTGAGACTCTGTCTCAAAAAAAAAAAAAAAAAAAAGTCAGGTACAGTGGCTCTTGCCTGTAATCCCAGCACTTTGGGCGGCTGAGGCAGGTGGATCACCTGAGGTCAGGAGTTCGAGACCAGCCTGACTAATATGGTGAAACCCTGTTTCTACTAAATACAAAAAATTAGCCAGGCGTGGTGGCTCATGGCTGTAATTCCAGCTACTTGGGAGGCTGAGGAAGGAGGATCGCTTGAACCTGGGAGGTGGAGGTTGCAGTGAGCCGAGATTGTGCCATTGCTCTCCAGCCTGGGCAACAAGAGCGAGACTCCATCTCAAAAAGAAACAACAACACCACCACACCTCCCTTAGGGCTGTGGGGGCACAAAGGGAAATGCTGTATGACATGGGCTATCCCTGGTATTCAGAGCAGAATTGGTGCCTCAAACTCACACTTATGTCAGCCTTGAACCAAGCACCACTCCCACTCTGCCTGAAGGCATATTTTTTGAGTTGCTTTTTTTGTAGGGATGGTGGGTGGGGCGGGGGGGTCTTGCTGTGTGGCCCACACTGATCTCAAACTCCTGGCCTTAAGAAGTCCTCCGTCGTCCTTCCTCAGCCTCCCAAAGTGCTGGGATTACAGGCATGAGCCACCACACCTGGTCTATCTTACTGAGATTTTTTTTTCTTTTTTTTTTTTTTTGAGATGGAGTTTTGCTCTTGTTCCCCAGGCTGGAGTGCAATGGTGTGATCTCGGCTCACCACAACCTCTCCTTCCCCGGGTTCAAGCGATTCTCCTGCCTCAGCCTCCTGAGTAGCTGGGATTACAGGCATGCACCACCATGCCTGGCTAATTTTGTATTTTTAGTAGAGACGGGGTTTCTCCATGTTGGTCAGGCTGGTCTGGAACTCCCGACCTCAGGTGATCCACCTGCCTTGGCCTACCAAAGTGTTGGGATTACAGGTGTGAGCCACTGCGCCCAGCCTTTACTGAGTTTTAACAACAGCCCTGTCCAGGCGTGGTAGCTCACACGTGTAATCCCAGTCCTTTGGGAGGCCAAGGCGGGCAAATCACTTAAGCTCAGGAGTTCAAGACCAGCCTGCACAACGTGGTGAAACCCTGTCTCTACAAAAAACAAAAAACAAAAATTCGATGAGAGTGCTGGCATGCATCTGTAGTATTGGTTACTCAGGAGGCTGAGAAGGGGAGAGGATCACCTGAGATCGGGGAGGTCGAGGCTGCAGTAAGCCAAGATCCTGCCACTACACTCCAGTCTGGGCAACAGAGCGAGTTCCTGTTTCCAAAAAACCCCAAAGCAACAACAACAAAAAACCCAACAACCTTGCAAGTAGGTGATACTATGTCCATTTCACAGCAAAGGAAACTGAGGCTCAGAAATCTTGAGACATGCCAACAGCTGGAGTGTGATCCAGGGCTGTGCGGTTTCTGATAGAGGAGCTTGGGTATTCCCCAGTCCTCTGAGGTCAGGAAGTCCATCTTGTTATCTACCCTGAGGCATCACACACCTCAGGCGGGGCCATAGGGGCAGAGGAGAGAGGGAGGTCAAAGTCCCTTCCTCCATCCGGGCGCCCTGGGGGCTCTTCCCTTGGGAGATGGTGGTTAGGATGCCAGAACAGAAAGGGGCCCCAATTTCAAAGCAGAGGCCCGGCCTCCAATTCCCTCAGAGGAATGAGGTCACTAATATCTGCAGGTCACTTCCTTTTTTGTGTGTGTGTGTGAGATGGAGTCTCACTCTGTCGCCCAGGCTAGAGTGCAGTGGCGCGATCTTGGCTTACTACAACCTCTGCTTCCCCGGTTCAAGCAATTCTCGTGCCTCAGTCTCCCTAGTAGCTGGGATTACAGGCATGTGCCATCAGGCCCAGCTAATTTTTGTATTTTTAGTAGAGACGGGGTTTCACCATGTTGGTCAGTCTGGTCTCCAACTCCTGACCTCAAGTGATCCGCCTGTCTCAGCCTCCCAAAGTGCCAGGATTACAGGCGTGAGCCACCGTGCCCAGCCTGGATCACTTCTTTTGATTCTCTCTGTCCCGTCCACGTCTTTTTTTTTTTTTTTGAAACGGAGTTTCGCTGTTGTTGCCCAGGTTGGAGTGCAATGGCAGGTGATCTCGGCTCACTGCAATCTCCGCCTCCCGAGTTCAAGCGATTCTCCTGTCTCGGCCTCCCGAATAGCTGGGATTACAGGCGCATGCCACCACACCTGGCTAATTTTTGTATTTTTTAAGTAGAGACAGGGTTTTATCATACTGGGCAGGCTGGTTGACTCCCAACCTCAGGTGATCCGTCTGCCTGGCCTTGGCCTCCCAGAGTGCGTCAGCCACCACGCCCAGCCCCATCCACGTCTTTCTACTCCAGCTGGGCTTCCTCCTCTCCCCTCTGTACCCTTTACCCAGCACTGGCCCGGCCCCTCCCCAGCTCAGAGCACCTGCAGGGCTCCCCATACCCCTTAAGACAGAATCCCAGCCTCTGGCCTGGCCCCGCACACCCCTCCGGGTTTGTCACCAGTTGTTCCTGTGAAATAACCCAGCTCTCCGCTCACCCGGGGCCCCGTCCTGTCCCCCAGCTCTGAAAGCCTTTCTCTACCCCTAACCGCCCCCTGCCCCGGGCAGCTCAGCACGTCCTGCTCAGTCGCACCCCGCCGCTAGAGCCCGCTGTCTTTCCGCACCTCCCCAGGATTCCCAGATTCCCGACATTATCACTTCCACTCTGGGAGGGAGAAGGCCATCCCTTGGAAACCGCACCTTTATTCTCTGTCCAGAACAGAAGTGGTGATTCAGAGCAGGATTAGGGAGTGCAGGAGGGACGGAGCCGCCTCCCTGGGCCAGGGGAGTGCTCGGAGGTAAGACTGGCTGCTTGGGTTCTGTGAAACCTCTGAGGAGCCCCAGGGTCTGAGGGAGCATGCCCCACGGTGGAGACAGGAAAGTCGGGTCGCCACCGGCTGTGTGCGAGCCATCTGCACCTTTACTGCCAGGGTGGTTCCTAGAAACTGCTGAGGGGAGGGAGGCAAGGAAGGACCTGGTGGCCCAGGGTGGAGAACGGGAGGGAGGTGGTGGCGGTTGGAGCTCTAGAAACAGATCCACCTGGAAGGAAGTGGGGAGGGAGCTAAGGAGGGCGGCTGGCTGGGGAGGGGGTCCTGGCTGCCGAGGGAGGGACCCTCCTCTCCTGGAGGTCCTGAGTTGGGGGTGCATCCCAGAGGGCATCAGAGACCCACGAGGGCACGGCGGGTCCACTTCCCAAATCCCCTGCTCTCCACCAGGGCGTGTGTGCACAGGTATGCGTGTTGTAGGGTGGGAGAGGAGCCCCCTCACCTTCTCTCACCTGGTCCTTTTGAAGGAATCCGAGACAGGGTGGCTTGGCAGGCAGCTCAGTGCTCCCTCTGGGTCTCTTTACTCAGGGCCAAAGAAACCCTGCCAGCATCCGTGACTGGCAAACCCCGCCCAGGATTTACAAGGCTTTCCAGAGCAGGTGTGGCTGGGCTGCAGGAGGGAGGTGAGCCCGCAGTTCCTCCTCCTTCCCCAGTGCCTGCCAGGCAGTCCATCTTGTTATCTGCCCTTAGCTCCTCCACCTGCACAAGGTACCCCAAGTCTGGCCATAAGAGTGGGGGAGAGGCCGGGCACAGTGGCTCAAGCCTGTAATCCCAGCACTTTGGGAGGCCGAGACAGGCGGATCGCGAGGTCAGGAGATCGAGACCATCCTGACTAACACGGTGAAACCCTGTCTGTACTAAAAAAAATATATATATACAAAAAACTAGCCGGGTGAGGTGGCAGGCGCCTGTAGTCCCAGCTACTCGGGAGGCTGAGCCAGAAGAATGGTGTGAACCCGGGAGGCAGAGCTTGCAGTGAGCTGAGATCTGGCCACTGCACTTCAGCCTGGGCGACAGAGCGAGACTCCGTCTCACAAAAAAAAAAAAAAAAAAAAAGATTGGGGAGAGAGGCAGGTCAAGGTCACATCCCCCATCTGGGTCACCTGGGGGTCTTCCTTGGGGAACTGTGGTAGGATGCCCTGAACAGAAAGGGGTCCCCACTCTGCTTCCCTCCTCCAGGCGGCCAGGAAGGCCTCCAGGAAGGCAGCATGGAGGTGGGGGACAGAGTCCAGCTAGGCCAGGCTCTCGCTGACTCTGAGTCCCCTCAGAGTCCCATATTTATTTATTAATTATTAGTATTACTTTTTGAAAGAGTTTTGCTCTTGTTGCCCAGGCTGGAGTGCAATGGCGTGATCTCAGCTCACTGCAACTGCTGCCTCACAAGTTCAAGCAATTCTCCTGCCTCAGCTTCCCAAAGTGCTGGGATTACAGGCCTGAGCCACCGCACCCTGCCTATTTAAACATTTTTTAAAAATAGAAATGGGCCCAGTGTGGTGACTCACGCCTGTAATCCCAGCACTTTGGGAAGCCGAGGCGGGTGGATCAACTGAGGTCAGGAGTTCGAGACCAGTCTGGCCAACATGGTGAAACCCGTCTCTACTAAAAATGCAAAAATTAGCAGGGTGTGGTGGCATGCACCTGTAATCTCAGCTACTTGGGAGGCTGAGGCAGGAGAATCGCTTGAACTTGGGAGGCAGAGGTTGCAGTGAGCTGAGATCACACCATTGCACTCTAGCCTGGGAAACAAGAGCAAAACTCTGTCTCAAAAAAAAAAAAAGATGGATGAGGAATTTTACTGAGAGAAGAGGCAGGCACCACCAGAGCTCCCAGAAGTCCTAACAGGAGGAAAGGAAAACCAGCACTCTCCAGCTTCAGCTTCAGCTCCAGCTGCTAAGCAGCAGGAGGTTAACTACCAGTTAAAAGTTTAAAGGTTTAAAATTTAAAGGAGCTCCCATAAAAAAAAAAAAAAAATTCACATCAAGCTTCTCACTCGAACCACCAGTTTGCAGAAAACAGGAGGATAAAGTTGCCAGTGAAACGACACCATGAGGCAGCAATCAGCCCAGTCCAGAATGTGAGCCCGTCTACAGGACAAATGACGTTTCCCTGTGATTCAGTAACAAGGAAAAAAGAAACAGGGTGGAGCGGGGGAGTGGGGAGGTGAGCTGTCATAAAGTACACAAAACAGATTTGGGGCTCAGACGCTTAGAAACAGACTTTCCACCTCCATGAATGTCCCACAGATGTTCCAAAGTCATGGGAATGAGCTGGGCGCGGTGGCTCACGCCTGTAATCCCAACACTTTGGGAGGCCGAGGCAGGAGGATCACCTGAGGTCAGGAGTTTGAGACCAGCCTAGCCAACATTTTTTTGTTTTTTTTTTAGTGAAACTCCATCTCTACTGAAAATACAAAATTAGCTGGGCATGGTCATGCATGCCTGTAATCCCAGCTACTCAGGAGGCTAAGGGAGGAGAATCCTTGAACCTGGGAGGCAGAGGTTGCAGTGAGCCTAGATGGTGCCACTGCACTCCAGCCTGGGTGACAGAGCAAGACTCTGTCTCAAAAATAAAACAAAGTCCTGAGAATGCAGGACAAACCTTCATTGCATAACTTTTACTGTCGCTGACCCCAGCCGCCTAAACGCTTTGGTAGCATCCTAGGACCTCCACTTTGACAACTAAAACAACCCCACAGATTCCCAAAACTCCCCAGGGGACAGCACTCCAGAATTCAGGACTGCTGCCCTAAACCCTCTGTTTTCCATTTCAGCTTTCCATTACAGGTGCACGCCCCCATGCTTGGCCACCACGGCCAATTTCAAGCTACCAATATGAGATCATTGAACATGGAAGTGGAAAGAAGTGCACAGTACTACATTGTTCTATAGTAAGCCTTCTTACTATGGTAAACACTTACCAGCCAGTTCTCTGGAGAAAAAAACACACTGCAGGGTAGTATCTGCTAATTTGTGTGCCAATGTATACGCTCACTGCAACCTCCGCCTCTTGGGATCAAGTGATTCTCCTGCCTTGGCTTCCTGAATAGCTGGGACTACAGATGCCCGCCACTGCACTCAGCTAATTTTGTATTTTTTTTTTTTTTTTTTTTTTTGGTGAGACGGAGTCTCACTCTGTCGCCCAAGCTGGAGTGCAGTGGCTCGGCTCACTGCAAGCTCCGCCTCCCGGGTTTACGCCATTCTCCTGCCTCAGCCTCCCGAGTAGCTGGGACTGCCACCCAGCGCCTGCCACCTCGCCCAGCTAATTTTTTGTATTTTTAGTAGAGACGGGGTTTCACCATGTTAGCCAGGATGGTCTCGATCTCCTGACCTCGTGATCCGCCCCTCTCGGCCTCCCAAAGTGCTGGGATTACAGGCTTGAGCCACCGCGCCCGGCCTAATTTTGTATTTTTTTGGTAGAGATGGGGTCTCACTATGTTACCCAGGCTGGCCTTGAACTCCTGAGCTCAGTGATCCTCCTACCTCAGCCTCCCAAAGTGCTGGGATTACAGGTGTGAACCAACTTGCCTGGTCTATTTACATTTATTATGTCTGTGTAATAGACTTACTATAGAACAATGTAATACTGTGCATTTCTTTCCAAATGCATGTTCAATGATCTCATATTGGTAGCTTGAAATTGGCCGTGGTGGCCAGGCATGGGGGCATGCACCTGTAATCCCAGCTACTCAGGAGGCTGAGGCAGGAGCATAGCTTGAAGCCAGAAGTTAAGTACCAGTCTTGGCAACATAGCAAGACCTTGTCTCTCTACAAAAGGTAAAGAAAATTAGCCAGACACGGTGGCACACGCCTGTAGTCCCAGCTGCTTGGGAGGCTGAGGCAACAGGAGCCCAGGAGGTCCAGAGTCAGCTATAATCCTGACACTGCACTCCAGCCCGAGTGACAGAGAAAGACCCTGCTTCTGAAAAATTAAAAAATAAATCTGGGCACAGTGGTTCACGCCTGTAATCCCAGCACTTTGGGAAGCCAAGGCAGGCAGACTGTTGAGACCAGGAGTTTGAGACCAGCCTGGCTAACATGCTGTAACCCAGTCTCCAAAAATTACCTGGGTGTGGTGGTACACACCTGTAATCCCAGCTACTCGGGAAGCTGAGGCACGAGAATCACTTGAACCTGGGAGATGGAGGTTGCAGTGAGCCGAGATCATGCCACTGCACTCCAGCCTGGATGACACAATGAGACTCTGTCTCAAGAAAAAAATTAAAAAGTTTATTCAAACACAAATATGTGAGGGTGGCTGTCCAGGGACACAGGAACAGGAATTACATACGCCTGTAATCCCAGTATTTTGGGAGGCTGAGGCGGGCGGATCACGAGGTCAGGAGATCGAGACCATTCTGGATAACACGGTGAAAGCCCTTCTCTACTAAAAATTTTTTTTAAAATTTTTAAATTAGCTGGGCGTGGTGGTGGGCACCTGCAGTCCCAGCTACTCGGGAGGCTGAGGCAGGAGAATGGCGTGAACTCACGAGTCGGAGCTTGCAGTGAGCTGAGATCACGGCCACTGTACTCTAGCCTGGGTGACAGAGTGAGCCTCCGTCTAAAAAAAAAAAAAAAAAGATTGCTCACTACTGACTACTACTAAGAGATTTCTTAATATTCTACTGTAAAGAGATAACAATCACAAGGGTTGGCCTCCAATGTCATTTAATCTAGGTTTGAATGCAGAATAGAGTATCTGATTAATGTGTAACATCTCAATACAAAGGTCAGGAAGCAACAGTCATACACCAGAGAAAAAATCGCTGTGGCTGGGCATGGTGCCTCACCTCATGCGTATAATCCCACCACTTTGGGAAGCTGAGATGGAAGGAACACTTGAGCTCAAGAGTGCAAGTCCAGGCCGGGCGCGGTGGCTCAAGCCTGTAATCCCAGCACTTTGGGAGGCCGAGACGGGCGGATCACGAGGTCAGAAGATCGAGACCATCCTGGCTAACACGGTGAAACCCCGTCTCTACTAAAAAATACAAAAAAAAAACTAGCCGGGCGAGGTGGCAGGCGCCTGTAGTCCCAGCTATTGGGGAGGCTGAGGCAGGAGAATGGCGTTAACCCAGGAGGCGGAGCTTGCAGTGAGCCAAGATCCGGCCACTGCATTCCAGCCCGGGCGACAGAGCGAGACTCCGTCTCAAAAAAAAAAAAAAAAAAAGAGTGCAAGTCCAGCCTGGGCAACCTAGTGAGACCTCATCTCTACTACAAAAAAATATCAGCCAAGCATAATGGTGCACACCTGTAGTCCCAGCTACTTAGGAGGCTGAGGCTGGAGGATCACTTGAGTTTAGGAGGTCAAGGCTACAGTGAGCTGTGATTGTGCCACTGCACTTCAGCCTGGGTGACAGTCAGACCCTGTGCCAAAAAAAAAAATTAGCCGGGTGTGATGGTGTGCGCCTGTAGTCCCAGCTACTCGGCTGAGGCAGGAGAATCACGTGAACCTGGGAGGCGGAGGTTGCAGTGAGCCAAGATCATGCAATTGCACTCCAGCCCGGGCGACAGTGTGAGACTCCATCTCAAAAAAAAAAAAAAAAAAAAGGAAAGTGAAAAAGATAAACACAGATAAACACTGAACACTGATAAACAGCTTCCAGAGCTTAACTTTTTCCCTTGGTAAAATGCATTTGGAAAGTCCTGAAATTTTCTTTTCTTTTCATGCCGTCCTGCACTTCCCTAAGCCACAATTTCTGCGTCTTGCTTTGACTTGACTTTGCTCTCCTAAGACACCATGGCTCAGAAGGCAAATGAGAGGCTCAAGGTCACAAGGAGAAGGTGGGAAGGTGACACAGAGGCAGGTTTTTGTTTGTTTTTGTGAGACACAATCTCGCTCTGCGGTCCAGGCTGGAGTGCAGTGGCGCAATCTCAGCTCACTGCAACCTCCACCTCCTGGATTCTCCTGCCTCAGCCTCCCGAGTAGCTGGGATTACAGGCACCCTCCACCACGCCCAGCTAATTTTTTGTATCTTTAGTAGAGATGGGGTTTCACCATGTTAGTCAGGCTGGTCTCCATCTCCTGACCTCAGGTAATTCACCCGCCTCCGCCTCCCAAAGTGCTGGGATTACAGGCGTGCACCACCATGCCGGGTAATTTTTGTATTTTTTAGTAGAGACAGGATTTCGCCATGTTGGCCAGGCTGGTCTTGAACTCCTGACCTGAGGTAATCCACCCGCCTCAGCCTCCCAAAGTGCTGGGATTACAGGTGTGAACTACTGTGCCTGGCCCAAGGGCAGTAATCCTGACGATGTTATCTATGGCCATAAAATATCAACAACCTTGACCCTAGAGGAAGCCAAAACATTTCACCCCAAAATAACACTCTGACACATATATATATATATATGTATATATATTTTTTTGAGACGGAGTCTCGCTCTGTTGCCCGGGCTGGAGTGCAGTGGCCGGATCTCAGCTCACTGCAAGCTCCGCTTCCCGGGTTTACGCCATTCTCCTGCCTCAGCCTCCCGAGTAGCTGGGACTACAGGTGCCAGCCACCTCGCCCGGCTACCTTTTTTTTTTTTTTTTTTGTATTTTTTAGTAGAGACGGGGTTTCACCGTGTTAGCCAGGATGGCCTCGAACTCCTGACCTCATGATTGGCCCATCTCGGCCTCCCAAAGTGCTGGGATCACAGGCTCGAGCCACCGCGCCCAGCCAAATTTTTTGTATTTTTAGTAGAGACGGGGTTTCACTGTGTTAGCCAGGATGGTCTCGACCTCCTGACCTCGTGATCCGCCTACCTCGGCCTCCCAAAGTGCTGGGATTACAGGTGTGAGTCACCACGCCCGGCCTTTTTTTTTTTTTTTTTTTGTGAGATGGAGTCTCACTCTGTCACCAGGCTGGAGTGCAGTGGTGCGATCTTGGCTCACTGCAACCTTCACCTCCTGGGTTCAAGTGATTCTCCTGCCTCAGCCTCCCAAGTAGCTGGGATTACAGGCATGTGCCACCACACCCAACTAATTTTTGTATTTTTAGAAGAGACGGGGTTTCACCATTTTGGCCAGGATGATCTCGATCCCTTGACCTCATGATCCACCTGTGTTGGTCTCTCAAAGTTCTAGGATTACAGGCAAAAGTCACTGCATCCTGCCTCTTTGATATATTTCAAGAGAGCTATTCAGAGGAGCTGCAAACAACAGAATAGCTGAATAAGATCTTGTGGTGAGATCTGCATCATGGAGCAATTCTGCATTGGTGAAATAAACAGCCAGGCTTTCTGTGGTACATCCATACTTGTCTGGATGTAGGAAGGACTGGCTTGAAAGAGAGAGACAGACTGAGAGTCTGACACCTTTGGGACTCTGATAGAAACTTACTTTTTCTGGTGCTGGGCACAGTGGCTCACGCCTGTAATCCCAGCACTTTGAGAGGCAGAGGTGGGTGGATCACGAGGTCAGGAGATCGAGACCATCCTGGCTAACATGGTGAAACCCTGTCTCTACTAGAAATCAAAAAATGAGCCAGGCAGGTGCGGGCACTGTAGTCCAGTACTCGGGAGGCTGAGGCAGGAGAAAGGCGTGAACCCAGGGTTGGACGCTTGCAGTGAGCCCAAGATCGCGCCACTGCACTCCAGCCTGGGCGACCAGAGCGAGACTCATCTCAAACAAAAAAAAAAAAAAAAAAGAAAAGAAAAAGAAACTTACTCTTTCTGGATGGGCGGGGTGAGGTGGCTCACACCTATAATCCCAGCACTTTGGGAGGCCAAGTCAGTGAATTATTTGAGGACTGGAGTTTGAGAGCAGCCTGGGCAACATGGTGAAGCCCCATCTCTACAAAAAATGCAAAAATTAGCTAGGCATAGTGGTGCACACATGTAATCCCATCTATTCAGGAGGCTGAGGAATGAGAATCACTTGAGCCCAGGAGGCAGAGGTTGCAGTGAGCTGAGATCACACCACTGTACTCCAGCCTGGGTGACAGAGCAAGACTCTGTCTCAAAACAATTTTTAAGAAGGCCTGACGGAGTGGTTCATGCCTGTAATCCCAGCACTTTGGGAGGCCGAGGCGGGAGGATCATCTGAGGTCAGGAGTTCAAGACCAGCCTGGCTAATATGGTGAAACTCTGTCTCTACTAAAAATACAAAAAATTAACAGGGGTTGGTGGCATGCACCTGTAATTCCAGCTACTTGGGAGGGTGAGGCAGCAGAATTGCTTGAACTCAGGAGGGGTGGCTGTAGTGAGCTGAAATCATGCCACTGTACTTCAGCTTAGGCAACAAGAGGGAAACTCCATCTCCAAAAAAAAGAAAAGAAAAGAAAAGAAACTTAAATTTATTCTTTCTGAGAGCCCCTACCCGTGAGGGTTTCATCTGCATTAAAAGACTACCCTCCTTAGCCAGGCCTTTTTTCTCTCTTGCATAACCTGTCTCGCCAGTCTCCAAGCCCTGATTCTTCCTTAACCTCAAAGTGATATAAAAACTTCGCCAGGCGGCCGGGCGCGGTGGCTCAAGCCTGTAATCCCAGCACTTTGGGAGGCCGAGACGGGCG
This sequence comes from Rhinopithecus bieti, assembly GCF_001698545.2. NCBI lineage: Eukaryota > Metazoa > Chordata > Mammalia > Primates > Cercopithecidae > Rhinopithecus > Rhinopithecus bieti. Next base: position 363,697 of record NW_016828162.1, read on the forward strand.
GATCACAAGGTCAGGAGATCGAGGTTAGCCTCCTGGCTAACACGGTGAAACCCCATCTCTACTTAAAAAAAAAAAAAAAAAAAACAAAAAACTAGCCGGGCGGGGGGGGGGGCGCCTGTAGTCCCAGCTACTTGGGAGGCTGAGGCAGGAGAATGGTGTGAACCCGAAAGGCGGAGCTTGCAGTGAGCTGAGATCTGGCCACTGCACTCCAGTTTGGGCGACAGAGCGAGACTCCGTCTCAAAAAAAAAAAAAAAAAAAAAAAAAAATCCCCAGGGATGGTGGCTCAGCCAGGCGCAATGGTTCACACCTGTAATCCTAGCAGTTTGGGAGGTTGAGGCGGGCAGATCACTTGAGGTCAGGAGTTCAAAACCAGCCTGACCAACATGGAGAAATCCCGTCTCTACTAAAAAATACAAAATTAGCCAGGCATGGTGGCGCATGCCTGTAATCTCAGCTATTCAGGAGGCTGAGGCGGGAGAATCGCTTGAACCCGGGAGGCAGAGGTTGCAGTGAGCCAAGATCGTGCCATTGCACACAGCCTGGGCAACAAGAGCGAAACTCCGTCTCAAAAACCAGCTTCAGCCATCTGGCCCTTTCTCTGCGTTAGCGTATTTTCTGTGAGTCTCATGTGCACATAATAAAATGTGTACTCCTTTCTCCTGCTACCTGGCTATTATTAGTTTGATTTATATAGATGCAAATGTTTTAACCTCCGGGGAAACATTTTAACTTCCCTGCAGTTCTGGCACAGTGAGCAGGATGCAAATCAAATCACTCTGTTTCGGAGCCTACAGATGGTTTTCTGCGACAAATAATAGCCAGCAGAAAAAGGTAAGATTTCTTACCAAAAGTCAGCACCTTGGATCTCTGCCTGTGTGACCCAGTCCAGTAAAGGTGGTAAAAGTCTTTGTCTTTTTCCCTTTCCAAAATTGGATTAATGGGAAAAAACATATGTGAACCAGTTTGCTTATAAAATAAATTGGTGGGCTGGGCACGGTGGCTCATGCCTGTAATCCCAGTGCTTTGGGAGGCTGGGGCTGAAGGATTGCTTGAGACCAGGAGTTCAAGAGCACCTTGAACAACATAGCAAGAGCCATCTCTGCCAAAAATTTTATTTTATTATTATTAATTAATTAATTAATTTCATTTTTATTCCAAGACAGAGTTTCACTCTTGTTGCCCAGGCTGGAATACAATGGCACGATCTTGGCTCACCGCAACCTCTGCTACCCAGGTTCTAGCGATTCTCCTGCCTCGGCCTCCCAAGTAGCTGGGATTACAGGCATGTGCCACCACGCTTGGCTAATTTTTGCATTTTTAGTAGAGACGGAGTTTCACCAAGTTGGTCAGGCTGGTCTCGAACTCCTGACCTCATGTGATCCTCCTGTCCACGTCTCCCAAAGTGCTGGGATTACAGGCGTGAGCCACCACACCAAGCCTTCTAAAAATTTGGAAAATAGCCAGGCGTGGTGGTGTATGCCTGTGGTCCCAGCTACTTTGGAGGCCAAGGTGGGAAGATCACTTGAGCCCAGAAGATAGAGGCTGCAGTGAGTCACGATGGTGCCACTGCACTCCAGCCTGAGGGACAGAGCAAGATCTTATCTCAAAAAAAGAAAAAAAAAGACTTGTTTCCCCATCTACCTCTACTCTTTCTTCCTTTTGTCTCCTTCAATAGCACATGAAGAGACTTAAAAGAGATTTTTAGTGATTCTGAGATCCCCTGAGCCCAGCCAAAGCACCACAGATCTTTTTGGGGTCTTCTGTCTTCCTCATGGAGCCCCAAGAGTCGAGGGTGGGGTCTAATCCTCTGCTCTCTTTTGCACTAAACTCCCCGATCTCTTTGGCTTTTGAAGGTCCAAGAGTTACTTTCTTCTCTTTTTTTTTGAGAGGGAGTCTTGCTCTTGTTGCCCAGACTGGAGTGCAATGGCGCAATCTCGGCTCACCACAGCCTCCGCCTCCTGAGTTCAAGAGATTCTCCTACCTCAGCCCACCGAGTAGTTAGGATTAGATTACAGAGCATGCGCCACCCATGCCTGGCTAATTTGTATTTTTTTTTTTTGAGACGAGTCTCGTCGTCGCCGGGTTGGAGTGCAGTCGGCAAGATTCGAGCTCAGTGCAAGCTCTGCCGTCCCGGGTTAAGCCATTCTCCTGCTCAGCTCCTGAAGTCTGTGGACTACAGGCGCCCGCCACCCTAGTCGCCCGGACTAGTTTTCTGTATTTTTTAGTAGAGACGGGTTTTGCACCTTGTTAGCCATGGATGTCTCGATCTCCCACAGTCTGTGATCTGCCGTCTCGGCTCCCAGGTGCTGGATTACAGCTTGAGCCACGTGCCAGCCTAGACTTTTGTATATTTAGTAGAGGACGGGTTTCTCATGTTGGTCAGGCTGGTTCTGAACTCTTGACCTCAGTGTGATCCATGCTCGGCCTCCCCCAAAGTGCTAGGATTGTACAGACGACGCTCGCGGGACCCACAAGGGTTACTTTCTAAAGAAAGAAACACTTGACTTGTTTGTCATGGCGATAACTAAGTAGCTTATGCAATAGCTAAATTTTGAAAGATATTGACAAGGTTGGTAATTCAATGGTTATTACCACTGGGGCAAACTTTCTATCCTCCTCATTTCTTTCATGCCATTAGATACAATCCAGATTTCTGACTGAGCAAGCCAGAATTGACAGTAACAGTGTGCTGTCAGCCCAGCCTGAGTGTGAGCTTTTGACAGCCTGTCCCCTGGGGCATTTTCCCTCTTGCTTTGCCACTGGTCTAAGGATAGGGAATTCGCCTAGGAATGGCGATTCACCTAGATTTCCGATCCAGGATCTCTGCTTCCAAGCTGTGCCCTGCTTTTTATATAGGTGGCTGGCTTAGGCATCCTGGAAACCCCATGCTTTCGTCGCGTTTTCGTAAACTGGCTCAGTAAATCCCAGTTAAAAATCAGAAAGTAGGACCTGGGCACGGTGGCTCACGCCTTACTCTTCAGCACTCTTGGAGAGGGTGGGGTTTCCCCGACAGGCGGGCGGAATACCTGAGGTCTGGAGTTCCCAGACCAGCCTGATCCAACACAGAGAAACCACCCTCCCCCCGCCCCGTCTCTTACTACAAAATGGCCAATCCAGCCAGGCGTGTGGCGGGTGACTGTAATCCTAGCTACTAGCCTGAGGCTGAGGCAGAGAATCCCTTGAACCTGGAGCTGGGGCTGTGGTGATGCGAGATCACGCGCATTGCTGCAGCTGGGTGACACGAGTGAACTCCCCGTTCAAAAAGAAAAAAAAGCAAAAGCCAGAAGTAGCCAGGCGCCTATGAATCCCAACACTTTGAGGGCTGGAGGTGGCGAGGCTTCGTTGAGGTCAGGTGTTGAAGGATCAATTGGGCACAGAAGAGTAACCAATCTCAAAACAAAAAAGGCCGGGCGCGTGCTCAAGCCTGTAATCCATCGCACTTTGGGAGGGGCCGAGACGGGCGATCACGAGGTTCAGGAGATCGAGACCATCCTGGCTAACACGGTGAAACCCCCGTCTCTACTAAAAATATCAGGAAAACTACCGGGCGACGGTGTGCGGGCGCCTGTGTCCCAGCTACTCGGAGGCTGAGGCAAGGAGAATGGTGTGACCCGGGAGACGGAGCTTGCAGTGAGCTAGATCCGGCCACTGCCTACCACCTGGCGCGCAGAGCGGAGACTGCCGTCTCAAAAAAATACAAAAGAATACATTCTTTCTTTCTGCTTGGATTAATTGATATCCTGTTTCCTTTAAAATGTTGGCTGGGGCCCGATGGCTCACGCTGTCATCCAGCGCTTTGGAGGCCAGGAGGGCGGATTCCTTGAGGCCAGTGAATTTGAGGCTAGCCTGGAAACATGGCGAACCCCATTTTACTAAACCAAAATTAGCAGGGCATTGTGGAGCACGCCTTAAACCCAGCTACTCGATGGCTGAGGCACAAGAATCCTCTTGAGGCAGGAGGCCGAGGTGCAGTGAGGCTGAATCGAGCCATGCACTCCAGCTTGGTAGACAGAGCAAGATCTTCTCAAAAATAAAATTAAATAGCTGGGTGCAGTGATCACTGCCTGTAACCCAGCACCTTGGAGGCTGGAGGCCAAGAGGGATCCTTAAACCCAGGAGTTCATGACCAGTCGGGCAACATAGTGAGCCCCGTCTCCAAAAATACAAAATTAGCCAGTGTGGGGTGAGTGCTGTGGTCCCCAGCTACTTGTGGAGGCTGAGGCGGGAGGTCACTTGAGTCCCGGAGGCAGAGGTAGCAGTGAGTTGTGTTTGCACCATTGCACTCCACTGGGGACACAGCGAGACTGTCTCAAATATACCCATAATATTATAATAGTGCCATATATAGACTCATCTCTGGCCACTCGTATCTGCATTGCGATGAAGTACGGAGATGACTGATACTCAGTAATGTGTGGAGATTTGCTTTTCATATAAAAAATATACATTTTAAATATATTACACCACACACACCCCATCTAGGGTGTTGTGTAAATATACTCTATGAGTTCTACATGAAATTGCCTAGTAATCACATTTCTCAGAACAATTCCCTATTGTTACCGTGACCATGACATATTAGTTGAATGCAATCAAGTATTCCCAGAATTTTTACTTACTGGGCAATGTCCCATGAAATATCGCCAGGACTATGGCCCTGTGCAAGGAACTGATACTTAGTTCTAAGCTGCTTTCCTGCTGAGCATGGGGTTTCTCTTTGCTCCGGTTTGTGCATCCATTCATAATATGCATTAGATGCTGTTATGTGTTTCTGGTTTTGCTCTAAGAAGGTATACTACACAACTGTGTCAACCCTCCAATCAAAAAGAAAATCATGTCCTTTAGTTTTTTTTTTTTTTTTTTTTGAAACACGGGTCTCGCTCTGTTCCAGGTGGGTGATCTGGCTACACTGCAAGCCTCAGCCTCCGTTCCAAGCAATTCTCCCACCTCAGCCTCCCAAGCAGCTGCGATTACAGGCATTACACATCAATGGCCAGCTCTAATTTTTGTGTAGTTTTTTTTTTTTTTTTTGAGACAAAGTCTTGCTGTGTTGCCAGCTGGGTGAGTGGTGCGATCTCGCTCATCAGCCTCCACCTCCCAGTTCACACCATTCTGTCTGCCTCACCGTCCGAGTGAGCGGGATACGGTGCCGCCACCATGGCCCGCTAATTTTTTGTATTTGTCAGTGAGATGGGGTTTCAACCTGTTAGCCCAGATGGTCTCAATCTCCCTGACCTCGTGATCTGCCCGTCTTGGCCTCCCAGAATACTGGGATTACAGGCGTGAGCCACCCTACCTGGCCAATTTTTGTGTTTTTAGTAGAGATGGGGTTTTGCTGTGTTGGGCAGGCTGGCCTCAAACTTCTGACCTCAGGTGACCCACCCGCCTCGGCCTCCCAGTGCTAGGATTACAGGCGTGAGTCATCGCACCCAGCCCATTCTCCCCTAGTTCTGGAGGCCCAGAGTTAATCTCTGCCTTCGTCATCATATGGCTTTCCTTTCTTGCATATCTGTGTGGTCACCCATCATAAAGGATTAGGGACACAACACACCCTACTCCAGTATAGCCTGGACTTAACCAATTACACCTGCAATTATATTACTATCAGCCACAAATAAAATTCTCTGTCCCCCAAGTAACTGAATAGACCCTCCCTCTAGACCAAGGGCATTCTAAAGTAAACCTGTTCTAAAGTAAACAGTTCAGCCCCGGATGGGACTAGGTGGCTGGACATGCCTCATTATACCCTCCTGCCATTGTAATTCAGGCACAGCTGACCAGTGTTTAACATCAACACAGACCTTAAGACTGACCAGGGCCAGGCATGGTGGCTCACGCCTATAATCCCCGCACTTTGGGAGGCCGAGGTGGGCGGATCACTTGAGCTCAGGAGTTCCAGAGCAGCCTGGACAATATGGTGAAACCCTGTCTCTACTAAACATACAAAAAATTAGCCAGGCATGGTGGTGTGCTCCTGTTATCTCAGCTACTCAGGAGGCTGAGGCAGGATAATCACTTGAACCCGGGAGGCAGAGGTTGCAGTGAACCGAGATCGCGCCACTGCACTCCAGCCTGGGTGACAGAGTGAAGTCCTCCTTGGGGCTAGGACTTTAATATATGAACCTGCCCAAGGGAGGCTGGGTGCAGTGACACACACCTGTAATCCCAACACTTTGGGAGGCTGAGGTGGGCGGATAACCTAAGGTCAGGAGTTCGAGACCAGCCTGGCCAACGTGGTGAGCCCCCCCCCCCCGCCGTCTCTACTAAAAATACAAAAATTAGTAGGGAGTGGTGGTGGGTGCCTGTAATCCCAGCTACTCAGGAGCCCGAGGCAGGAGAATCACTTGAACCTGAGAGGCGGAGGTTGCAGTGGGCTGAGATCGTGTCACTGCTCTCTAGCCTGGGTGATAGAGTCTCCGTCTCAAAAAAATAAAACAAGGAAACTTGGCCAGGGACTTGTCACAAATCAACCCATAAGAAACACATGCTGTCCACTGGATGCTATCTGAGGTGCCAGGGTATGCAATCCCCTACTTTAGGGGACTTAAGTGGCTCCTGTCCTGCTCGGCTTCCTTTTGTCCCCTTCGGGTGAGGGACAGAGAGGGCTTTTAGGTGTCTGTCCAACTTCTGCTTTGGAATTTGCAAACACAGGAAGAAACTCAGTAAATATTTATTAATGAATTAGTGCAAATTCTTGTTGGCAGCTTGCCAGCTTCTGCTTGGACTTTTATAATGTGAAAGCTGTTGGCTGGGCACAGTGGCTCACACCTGTAATCCCAGAAGTTTGGGAGGCAGAGGTGGAAGGATCACTTGAGGTCAGACCAGCCTGGCCAAAATGGCAAAACCCCATCTCTACTAAAAATACAAAAATTAGCTGGATGTGGCAGCAGGTGCCGATAATCCCACGTGGGAGGCTGAGGTGGGAGGATTGCTTGAACCCAGGAGGCGGAGGTTGCAGTGAACTGAGATGGCGCCCTGCACTCCAGCCTGGGCGAAAGAGCCATCGCACTCAGCCCTCCTCCTGCGTTTTTGTTTTTGTTTTTTTTTCCTTTGAGACAGAGTCTCACTGTGTCACTTGAGGCGCTCTTCCCTTACCCACTGAATGTCCCCAGGAGATCATGTCCCAGTTAAACTGGTATTTTGCCTCTTAGTGCACATCCTTGTACCCATTCACCCAACTCCCGAGATCTTATTGGGAAGCTGCTCATCACCAGCTTCAGGAGTTTTCTTTTTTTTTTTTTTGAGACAGAGTTTCCCTCTTGTTGCCCAGGCTGGAGTGCCATGGCACGATCTCGGCTCACTGCAACCTCCACCTCCCAGGTTCAAGCAATTCTCCTGCCTCAGCCTCCCGAGTAGCTAGGGTTACAGGCATGTGTCACCACGCCTGGCTAATTTTTGTATTTTTAGTAGAGACAGGGTTTCACCATGTTGGCCAGGCTGGTCTCGAACTCCTGACCTCAAGTGATCCAGCAGCCTCGGCCTCCCAAAGTGCTGGGATTATAGGCGTGAGCCACCATGCCCAGCCCTTCCCCCACATTCTTTCGTGATAAGGCCCACTAATTCCAAAGCCAAAATTCCTAGTTGCCCAGAAAATCGAGTTCCCCTGTCCTTTAGGGCAGGGATGGCTTCGTCTCGGGACGTGAGTGCAAAATATCTTGGCTCTGTGCTACCAGTGCTGCCAGGAAGGAGAGGGCAAAACTGCATTTCCATTGTAAATTGATGTTAATGTTCGGCATGCTGCATACATGTCAGCAGCCGACGCCTCCCACTCGGTCACAAGGTACTGGCTCTAAGCGAATTTGCTTAGCTCCCACCAGCTGCTACCAGTGTTTAGTTCTGAGGTTTGTGCATTTTGTGGTTGACATACTAAGGCACAGAGGTTGAGTCAATTGTCCAAACTCACTCAGCTATGAAGTAGATAAGCCTGGATCCAAATTGTGTGAGGGACCGTGAGTCCATGCCCAGCACGCCCCACTCACTGCCCCTTGGGTCAGAGGATGAGGGCTAGACATGCAGGGCTAGCTAGAGGCCATTCTGTCCAGCCTGTCCAAGGTCAGCCGCAAGGCCCACCCACTCTGGCAGGAAGACTGCTTGCGGCCTAAAGACCATGTTGAAGGGGGAGTTGGGCAGGGTGAAGTTGGCCAGGTAGACGGTGTCCCCACCTGCGAGGTAGGTGGCCCAGACCCCGAAGGTGCCCACAGTGATGATGGTGTGGTTGCACTGTGTGAGCAGCGCGAAGTCCTTGGCAGGTGAGCCCTGGAGGCCATTGCCAGCGAACACCACGTCCCCAAGGGAGTTGTTGATGCCGTCCCGGCACCAGGCCATGTCATCGCTGGTGACCACAAAGACCGGGAGGCGGCAGCGGGCCCGGAACCAGTCCAGAGCCCGCTGCAGGTAGCCCCAGTCGGCCAGCACCCCCTTCCATACACGCGGCATGACATGGACATAGTCCCCCCGGCGCACATGGACCCCCACGAAGGTCGCCTGCCCTGCCCGCTTGGCCTGCAGGCCCCACAGGAACTTCTGGGCCTCCTCACGCACGTGGTCGTGCAGGGTGAACTCCTGGAGGATCTCGTGGCGGAGGTGGTGGTAGAAGGTCCAGGAGCAGGGGTAGCCTGTGAGGCAGACATAGCGCCCAGGGATGTGGCGGTACTCCTCCTCCATCCAGTCGTTCAGGTGATAGTTCTGCCAGGGGATCCTACTGGCCGTGGCACTGTGCAGCACTGGCAGGGTGATTCTGAAGATGGGGGCCAGGGTGCTGTGCATCTGGACTGGGATGAAGGCAGGCCGCCCGTTCATCTTGGCCAGGGCGTACAGCGTGGCGTACTCACCCATCTGGTTCCCCAAGCGGCCCTTGGAGTTGATAGTGAACAGCCCCTCTTGGGGGAGGTGTCTTGGGGCCAGGACCACATGGGCTGAGTATTCCCAGGGCGCGGGCACCAGAGCCAGGCGCTGGTGGCAGTGAAAGATGGTGGACACCACAAAAATGGCAAAGAGGAAGTAGAAGGTGGAGAAGGAAGGGCAGGTGGCCCAGAATCCCTTGATGGCTGCGGGGAGGAGAGAGGACATGGTCAGGAGGGAGGGCTGGGGGGACAGCAGTCTCTTCACCCACCCCCTGCTGAAGTCATTCATTCACTCAATCCATCCAAGCCTCTGTTCTGAGTGCCACAGTGCATGGGAGGCTTCAGAGCACAGACCCTGGGGTCTTTCCACCTGAGACTGAGTTCCAGCTGGAATTCCCAGGCTTACCAGCACCTTACAACTTACCAGCACCTTACAAAGTCAAGTTACTGCACCTTGCTGAGCACAGTGGCTTGTTCCTGTAATCCTGGCATTTTGGGAGGCTGCGATGGGAGGATCACTTGAGCCCGAGTTCAAGACCAGCTTGGCCAAAAAAAGTAAGAACCTATCTTTACCAAAAAAAAAAAAAAAAAAAAAAAAAAAGTGTTTTAAATTAATCAAGCGTGATGGCATGCACCTGTGGTCCCAGCTACTTGGGAGGCTGAGATGGGAGGCTTGCTTGAGCCCAGGAGGTTAAGGCTGCAGTCAACTGTGATTGTGCCCCTGCACTCCAGCCTAGGCAACAGAGCAAGACCCTGTCTCAAAAACAAGAAGAAGTTACTGAGTCTCTCTGAGTCTGTTTCCTCACCTATTAAATGAGTATGAGTATACGGAACCATTGGAAAGTGCCAATATTCAACCTGATTTTACCTACACTCACGGCCATTTTTTTCTTTCACTTTTTTTTTTTTTTTTTCTGGCGATGGAGTCTTGCTCTGTCACCCAGGCTGAAGTGCAGTGGCATGATCTTGGCTCACTGCAACCTCCACCTCCGGGTTCAAGCGATTCTCCTGCCTCAGCCTCCCGAGTAGCTGGGATTATATGTACGCACCGCCACGCCTGGCTAATTTTTGTATTTTTAGTAGTGACAGGGTTTCACCATGGTGGCCAGGCTGGTCTCGGACTCTTGACCTTGTGATCCATCCACCTCGGCCTCCCAAAGTGGTGGGATTACAGGCGTGAGCCATCGTGCCCGGACTACTCATGGCCATTTCTATGGTTCTGCCTCACAGAACTACCTCATGGGGTTGCATGAAGATTAAATGTGATGATTTTGTAAAGCAGTGCCTCGCATGCAGGAAATGCCCTGTACATGTTGGAAAATCAATGTCTGCACTGGCCAGGCAGGTGCAGTGGCTCACACCTGTAATCCCAGCACTTTGGGAGGCTGAGGCAGACGGATCACCTGAGGTCAGGAGTTTGAGACCAGCCTGGCCAACATGGCAAAACTCCATCTCTACTAAAAATACAAAAATTAGCCAGGCATGGTGGTGGGTACCTGTAATCCCAGCTACTCAGGAGGCTGAGGCAGGAGAATCACTTGAACCCAGGAGGTGGAGATTGTAGTGAGCAGAGATTGTGCCACTGCACTCCAGCCTGGGTGACACAGCGAGGCTGTCTCAAAAAAATAACATAAATAAAACCAATACTTGCAGAGTATCTATTACATGCCAGGCACGGTGCTTGGGGCCAGGAAGCCAGCAGAGGACAAAACAGGTAAGAATCTTTGGTGCCCGTGCCGAGGGAAAGAGCACAGGTGGGCCCAAGTTAATGGACAAGCTCTGCCTTCTGCAGGCTGGTGACCTGGAGGTGTTATTTAACTCCTCCTCTCCTCCATGAATGGGGCTGCCACACTCCTGCACTGGTAAGTGCTAAGTGTCTCCTGATACTATTAGTGGGTGTGGTAGGTTCAAGCCAACCACAGACTCCTGGACTCCCTTTCCCTTGAATCTGGGCAGGCTCATGACTGCCTTGACCAGTTTAATATGGTGCAAGTGAAATTGTGTCTGTTTCTGGCCCAGGACTTAAGGTACTAACAGCTTTCACTTCTTGCCTTGAGAATGTTCTCTCTGCGCTATCATGTCAAGCCGGAAAGCTCAGCTTTTGTTTTTTGAGACAGGTTCTCACTCTGTCACCTAGGATGGAGTGCCAGTGGTCTGATCACAGCTGGGCTCAAGGGATCCTTCCACCTCAGCCTCCCCAGTAGCTGGGACCACAGGCATGTGCCACCATGCCCAGCTCTCATTTTTTGTAGAGATGGGGTCTCACTATGTTTCCCAGGCTGGTCTTGAACTCCTGGGCTCAAGCAATCCTCCTGCCTTGGCTTCCCAAAGTGCTGGGATTATTGACATGGGCCAGTTTTAGCTTTTGTATGTAGGGCTATGATTATTTATTTTACTTTATTTTTTTGTGATGGAGTTTTTGCTCTGTTGCCCAGGCTGGACTGCAATGGCGCAATCTCGGCTCATTGCAACCTCTGCCTCCTGGGTTCAAGTCATTCTCCTGCATCAGCCTCCCAAGTAGCTGGGACTACAGGCACCCACCACCATGCCCAGATAATTTTTGTACTTTTAGTAGAGACAAAGTTTCACCATGTTGGCCAGGCTGGTCTTGAACACTTGACCTCAGGTGATCTACCCACCTCAGCCTCCCAAAGTGCTGAGATTACAGGCGTGAGCCACCACGCCTGGCCAGCTCTTTTTCGGGCAACCACTTTGAGATATAATTCATATATCATACCATTCACCCACTTAAAGTATAATTCATATATCATACCATTCACCCACTTCAAGTGTGCGATTTAATGGCTTTTAGTATATTTACAGAGCTATGCAACGAGCACAATTTTGAGTATTTGCATAATCCCCCACAAAAAAAACCCCACACTCTTTAGCCATCTCCCCACAATCTTCCCTGCCCCTTGTCACCCCACCAACTAATCTCCTGTCTCTATGAATTTGCCCATTCTCTATTTTTCATGTGACTGTAATCACACACTCCATGGTCTTCTGAGGCTGGCTTCCTCACTTGGCACCGTGTTTTCAAGGTCCATCCACGCTGTAGCACGTGTCACAGCCTCACACCTTTTCTTTTTCTTTTCTTTTTTTTTTTTTTTTGAGACAGTGTCTCACTCTGTTGCTCAGGCTGGAGTGCAGTGGTGCGATCTCGGCTCACTATAACTTCCACCTCCTGCGTTAAAATGATTCTCCTGTTGCAGCCTCCCAAGTAGCTGGGACTAACAGGTACAGCCACCACGCCCAGATAACTGCCTCACTCCTTTCAAAGCTGAAAGTCCCATTGTTGGGGTTGACCACAATTTATTCACTCATCAGGTGACAGGCACTGGAGTTGTTTCCAGTTTTCAGCTATTGTGAATAGTGCCGCCATGAACCTGCGTGCTGGGTCACAGGGTGAACTCTACATTGAATCGTTTCGGGAGCTGCCAGGTGGCTGCCCCAGTTTCTGTTTCCACCAGCAGCACGGGAAGGCCCCATTTCCCGGCCTCGCTCGCCATCGTGTTTGGTTGTGGTGGGTGTGCAGGGCCATCTCACCATGGGGCCCTTTGTCCTGGTTGTCACAATGGGATGGATGGTCCCTTCTCCGGGGGCTGCTCTTTTCGAGTCTCCTCCAGCTCTCCCCAGGGCTCCCAGAAGGTCCTCTGCTCCCAGCCTCTACCATGTCCTGATCGGCTTTCTCTTTTCCCGTTGTCCACACCTCTGACCAATGTCCTGTGGTTCCCCTGTGGCCACTCCAATGGCTACAACTCAGCAGTCATCCCCTCACCCCTCCCACCCCAGTCCTGCTGAAGCCCTGGTTGGCATGGGCTCACCCCCAAAACTTCTGGCTTCTGCCTCACCCCTCCCGGCTCCCCATCTCTCCCTCCACCTGTCCCCTTAAACACTGGGGTCCTGCAGGCCTCCTCAGCTCTCACCCTCCTCAGCTCTCATCCTCCTCTATTCCAGGGCTCCTCACTTAGTTCCTCTGACCCTTTTGAGAAGCCTGAACACTCTGGGCCCTCCTTGAAAGCCTTGTGTGGGTCCCCAACAAGGCCAGCTGGCCTAAGGCCTAAGATAAATGCCTCTGGCACTGCTTTAGTTTCCAAAAAGTGAATTAAATCTGCCCGAGCCCTTTTCCACTGAGCTGGTGAAAACTGTGTCCCAAACATGATCTTGCCACCCATTCAACTCAGGGTCCTGCCCCACAGAGAAGGGGCAGGTCCCAAGGCTAGGGCTGGGGTCAGGGGGGTGCAGGGCTGGGACGGAGCCTGGGCTACTGGCCAAGGGAAACCAGCTCAAGACAAGGGTGCTCCCCCGCGGGTCCATCTTCATGTTGTGTGATTCGTGCAGTTGCGTTGAGACAGGCCCCACACTTGCTTTAATGATCTGGCGTCGCCATCTTAAAGTCCTTCATCAAATCTAAACAAGGGATCTTGTGTCTGCATTTTGCCTGGGGCCCTGCAGATCGAGCAGTTGGATACCGCGGCTGCCCTGGCTTTTCCTGGAGTCTCAGGTGCTCCCTCTTGTGGCTGTTCTCAGCCTAGACAACCAGAAAGCCACAGAAAAGCACCGGCCAAGGCCGAGGCTGCAAGGGTGCTGGCAGGCCAGGCCCATCTCGGGGCTCGCTGTCCTGGCCCACGATTCCTTGTCAGCCATTTTCCTCAGGGGGAGGGGCAAACGCCAACCTGTCCTGAACTCATCTGGGACAACCCTGGCTTGGAGGAGGGTCATGTGGCTATTTGCAGACTTTACTTACTTCTCTTACTGTGAACACCCATGTGCTTTGCTGCCTAAAACAACATGTTTGACAATGTGATGCAGCCCAGACCTGCCATGGGTGCCATGTCACATACAGACTACACGTCCGACAACGGGGCCAGAATGCAGAAGGTTCTGGAACATGACTGTCCCAGAGAGCTAAGAACCTGTAGGCATGTCAGCTCATTTAGTCTGCATGACCCCCTGTGCCCACCATGAGGAAGGTCCATTCTTTCATCCTCATCTAACAGATGAAGAAACTAAGGCACAGAGAGGTTAAGGAGCTTGTTCTCGGTCACACAGCTAGGACAGAGGGTTGGATTTGAATCCAGCCAGTGTGGCTGGGGTTACCATCCCGGCCTTTTTGAACACGTCCAGGGAGGGCAGGCCCTACCCAGCCACACTCTGCCCAGTAACTCCTGCGGTGTGACCTGCCCTGCCTCGTGGGGCCTCTGTTATGTCTGGGTCACCGAGGCAGGGGTTGGAGGTCTGTGTGAGCCCAGCACTGGGGGTCTCTCTGGGTTGAACCCACCTCAGAGCTGTGCCTTGGGCAGGCCCGGCCTTCTGTGGAAGCTGAGGGTGAAGGTCTCCAGCCCTTAAAGAACTCTCCCCGACAAAAAAAAGTCTCCTTCCCAGCTTGGGGCACTATTTGCTTGGCTCTGGCAACTCTGTCTCTTCTTCCCCGCCTGTCCCCAGGTACCCGCAGGGGCACAGATCAACTCAGGCAGCTCAGGCTGCAAGGAACAAAAGCGTCCCTCCAGGAGCCGGAGCTTAAAGACACTTCGCCCAGGTGGGGAGGAAGACGTAGCAAGACCTGAACCTTCTTCCTCAGTTTTCTGTGGCAGCAAAGCTGGGTTCTGTGCTGGCCGTGGCCTCGGCAGAAACGCCCTCCATGTCACCCCACTTACATCTGCAACTCCCGGGCCCCTGTGGCCACTTTCCCACTTGCTTTGCTCCAAGGCACTTGGCACCTTCCAACAATCTAGAGCAGTGAAGGACCTGCACTGCTGGGGTCTCCCCCTCCCTCTCCGGACACTGAGCCTGACGATGCCGGGGTCTGTGTTCTGAGCGCACACCCCGGGCAAAGTCCCATACAGGGAGAGCTCAGGCAGGGTCAGTGGAAGGACCCACACCTGAATCCCGAAGTTCCCCTCTGACTGGCACAGCCTGGGCCCCCAGTTCTGACACGCCCCCTCTGATACGGGGGCGTCTCAGCCCCATTCAGTCCTCCTGCAGCTAATGCCCCTCCCACCTTTCGGAGTGACTCCCTTCTTTCAAATTCGATGTCCCCGTCCCGCTCCTGCCGAATCTGACCCCCTCCAACGTGGTACCTAAGGGTCCAGAATCAAGGGTTGCCTTGGCTGTGCCCTCGCACCCCCTGGGGCAGGCCTGGGGCAGTGGGTCCCAAGCCTGTCAGGATTGGGCCCACACTACAGCACGATAAACGCTGGAGCCACCCAGGGCAGCAGGTGCCGTGCCCCAACCCCACGAGGCCCTTGCTTTTCTCAGCAGGACAGCAGGAAGTGACAGAAAAAACATTATGCTTTTTTTTTTTTTTTTTTTTTGAAGATGGAGTCTGCTTCTGTCGCCCAGCCTGGAGTGCAGTGGCTGGATCTCAGCTCACTGCAAGCTCCACCTCCCAGGTTTATGCCATTCTCCTGCCTCAGCCTCCCGAGTAGCTGGGACTGCAGGCGCCCGCTACCTCGACCGGCTAATTTTCTTGTATTTTTTAGTAGAGACGGGGTTTCACCGGGTTAGCCAGGATGGTCTCGATCTCCTGAGCTCGTGATCCGCCCGTCTCGGCCTCCCAAAGTGCTGGGATTACAGGCTTGAGCCACCGCACCCGGCCTGAAAACATTATTTTTCTAGTCAACCTATTGGGAGATGGAATACAATAGACACCAACATTTGCATGAAAATGTTACGATGAAAGCACTGAGGCCTCACAGGACACCGGCACTGGGGAGGTGCTTTTGAGCACCCCGGGAGTCCCCGCCTTCTCCCTCTGCCAGAGAAACACGGGCCCAGGTGTTCTCAGCTCCTTTGTCACCTTCCTGCCATCTTAGAAAGTGACTGAGGTCTTTTGAATTCCGTGGGCCGGTCTGAACCTTCCAAGAGCACAGATTTTTACGGCTTGAAAATGACTGACCTTAAGGCTCAGTGAACCCACAGCTGACCGAGGGTTCCAGAGGGGGAGGAGGAGGGGCTGGCTTGGGGTCACACAGACAGAGGCAGGGGCTGAGCAAAGTTCCCAACAGCGACTATCTCCCAAAGGTCAGCCCCTGCCCGATTGGCCACCACAAGGCGGGGCTGAGCCAGTGGGCAGGGGTGGAGTGGGATGGAGCGGGAACCCCGACTGGCGGCCTCCCGTCCTACCTGCGGTGAGCCTCCTAGGCCAGGCTGCTCGGGGCTGTCCTGCTGCTGGACCGTCAGGGGCAACGGCGCTCACGTCCCACACCGTTGCGGGTGGCCTGGCTGGCAGGGGTCCCTGTGGGGATAGCGTGGCTGCGGTTGGTGAGGGGATTGGGGCGGGAGGGGGGTGGCGGTGTTAGATTCTGCGGGCTCTGCTCTGAGCCCCCGCCCAGCCCAGAAACCCCACTAGCCTGGGGCCTGAGAACAGCCACGCCACTCCCTCCTAAGAGCCCACTGCGCCACAGCTTGGAGGAAGAGCCTGCAGGGAACTGGCTGCGGGACGCTGTCTTCTTGAGTGCAGGTTTGGCCAATGTGGGGGCCTCAGGGCTCGTGTAGGGGGTGCATGCCAAGAGCCAGGGAAAGGAAGCCTGGGTCCCAGATGGACCCCACGCCGTCCAGGCAGGCCTCCTATGGATCTGCTGGGAGCAAGGCTGGACTCTGTTTCTTAAAGGGGGGTATGGGCTCTCTGTGGGCCACGACTGGTTTCTGGATCCCCCAGGAACACTAGGAAACTCACATCCTGGTTCCTCAAGGTGCTAAGGGCCAGAGAGTGCCACCCCCTGAACTATCCAGCAAGAGAGAAAGGGGACATGGGGGGCTGGTCCTTAACAGGATGCCGCTGAGGGCCAGGCAGGCGGCCGTCACCCGAGTGGGTGCAAAATGGCGCCAGGCTCCTTGGGAGGGCAGACGGCGAGGCCTGTCATCTGGGGCCAGGGGAGGCAGCGTCCGCATGTGGCCAACAGCAGTGGGGACATGGGCTGTGAGGCCAGGCTGGGGCAGGTGTGGCCTACCCCTACCCCCAGGGTGCCCTAGAGATGCCCAGCCCAAGGGCATGCCTGGGTGCAGATTCAGAGCCAAGGGCCTGGAAAGGCTCCGAGGCCCCCAGTTCACAGTGAGCTCCTCATGAGAGGCTGCTGGAAGGGGAAAGTGGGGGCATTTCAGAGTCCAGTCCTTCCCGGCTCCTGCCATTCCTGGGGTCTGGGCTTCTGCCCCAACGGGCTCCCTGGCTTCTGGCACCCCACCCTGTCCCAGCTCCTGCTTTCCTGCCTCTCTCTTCCTCATTACCCACCACCCCCAACATCTGTTCCCCCATCTGCTCTGGGGAACTCTGGATGGGTAGAGAAGGCAGAGACTCTGGTCTCCAGGCCCTGAGGCCCAGGACAGAGGGTGGGGGCTGAGGTGAGCAGAAAGTCCCAGAACTCTAACTTCCGGTCCCCACAACCCTGAGTTCTGAAGGGAACCCAGGTGTCTGCTTCCCTTGATCCCATGGGGATCCCACTGTCCCGCTCCCAAGCCCCAGAGCCACCCAGGTTCCAGCTCCCAGCATCCCTTTCCTCAGCTCAGCTCTCTGGGCTTTGCACCCGGGTGGGAAAGGGTTAAGGGTGGGGCACTGGGGGTGGGTGGGTGGCAGAGAGGCCGGGTTGTTTGGTGATAATCCCCTTCCGTGCCCAGGGTGTGGAAAACAAGGTTAGGGCCCCATGTGGGAAAGGCCATGGCTCTGATCCCCGCAAGCCTGGGCCTGGGTCTCTCACTTCTGATCCCCCGCCAGGCAACCCTAGCCTGTCCCCTTCCCTCCCCTCCCCAGGGCCTGCTGGGCTGGGTGTCTCTGAGACCACCTGCCTGCCTATCCCAGCCCCCAGGCTGTCCGAGCCTCAGTCTCCCGGCTCCCTGTGGCCTCTGGGTGCCTGGCCTCTGTCTCGGCCTCTCGGCCTCCTGTCTGTTCCTCTGTCTTTGCAGCAACTTCTGTGCTGAGCCCCTTCCCCGGGCTGGCTATCCTCTCTCTGCCTCTGTCCTGTCCTCTATTTCTTTGTGACTGAGTCTTCATCTATCCCTAAGCCCCCTCTCCTGCCCAGCTCTGCTTTCTCTGTGTCCCTCTCTAGGTTTCCAAGTCTGCTGGCCTTGGCCAGCCCCTCTGCTCCAGCCGCTCACCGCTCCCCAGGGCCCCCTGCCCCTCGACACTGACGGATAACTCTGGGGTGTTAAGCTACGGATTAGTTCAGGCAAAATTCTCGATTTTGTCTGCGTTCTTTCCCCTTTGGGTTATGTAAACAGTAATTCTCCCCAGATGGAACTATTTTCCTCGCTTCCATGCAGCCGGGGACTGGGCCTGGATGGGTTGGGGGTGGAATGCTCTGGTTCCACAGGACGCCTCCAGGAGGGGTAGAGGCTGCGGCTGAGGTCCCCAGCCCAGCCACCTCTCTTCCCTCCAGGTGCTGGCTCTGCTGTGACCATGCCCGTGACCTTTGCCCTCCTGCTCCTCCTGAGCCAGGCCACTGCGGACCCATGCTACGATCCACAGGGCCGCCCCCAATTCTGCCTCCCACCAGTGACACAGCTGACTGCCGTGGCGGCCTCCTGCCCTCAGGCCTGTGCCCTGTCCCCAGGAAACCACCTTGGCCCCGGGGAAACCTGCAATGGCAGCCTGACCTTGGCCCTGGGTGGCTCCTTCCTCCTGACATCTGTCAGCCTGCGCTTCTGCACCCCAGGCCCCCCAGCCCTCATCCTGTCTGCTGCCTGGGCCTCAGGGGGTCCTTGGAGGCTGCTGTGGCACAGACCAGCCTGGCCTGGGGCCTTGGGGGGCCCTGAAAGGGTGACCTTCCACTCCACACCAGATCCTAAGGCCACTGTGGTGGCCAGCCACCTCCGCGTGGAGTTCGGGGGCCAGGCCGGGCTGGCGGCAGCTGGGCTGAGAGGCCGCTGCCAGTGCCATGGCCATGCTGCCCGCTGTGCTGCCCGTGCCCGGCCCCCCCGCTGCCACTGCCGCCACCATACCACTGGCCTGGGGTGCGAGAGCTGCCGGCCGTCCCATCGAGACTGGCCCTGGCGGCCTGCTACGCCCCGGCACCCCCACCCTTGCCTACGTGAGTCCTGCACCCCATACTCTCCCTGCCTTTGCCTGCCTGCCACTGGGTCCTTTGTCCCTACGGAAGCAGGATGTTCCCTTCCCTCCCTGGAACTGGGTGCTCCTTGCCTCTCACCCCACTCTCAGACTCGGTAGTCTCTGTACCTCCTCCCTGCAGCCAGTCCTGTATCTCAGCCACACATGGGCCTGTCTGCTCATGAGGGGCTCAGCCTCTTCTCAACACTCATCAGCCTGTGATAATGGTGATGATGATGATGGTGGTAATGGCGATGATGATGGTGATGACAATGGTGGTGATAATGGTGATGGTGGCGGTGATGGTGGTAGTGATGATAGTGGTGGTGGTGATGATGGTGATGGTGATGGTGATGATGATGGTGGTGGTGGTAATGGTGGTGGTGATGATGGTGGTGGTGGTGATGATGGTGGTGATGATGATGGTGATGGTGGTGGTGATGTGATGGTGATGATGGTGATGGTGATGATGGTGATGGTGATGGTGGTGGTGATGGTGATGATGATGGTGGTGATGGTGATGGTGATGGTGATGTGATGGTGATGATGGTGATGGTGATGATGGTGATGGTGATGGTGATGATGGTGGTGGTGATGATGATGGTGGTGGTGGTGATGATGGTGGTGGTGATGATGATGTGATGGTGATGATGGTGATGGTGATGATGGTGATGGTGATGGTGGTGGTGATGGTGGTGGTGGTGGTGATGATGGTGATGGTGATGGTGGTGGTGGTGATGATGGTAATGATGGTGATGATGATGGTGATGGTGGTGGTGATGGTGGTAGTGATGGTGATGATGATGGTGGTGATGGTGATGATGGCGATAGTGGTGATTATGGTGGTGGTGATGATGATGATATAATAACCATTTTCGGCACCCATCCCAGGGCCTGGCTGGATGCAGGTACCTGGGTAATATTTATTGAACAGTTGTAGGGGAACAGGGCAGCTGGATGGTACCTGACTCCTCAAACCAACCACAAGGGGAAAGTATTCGGTCATTAAACACATATTTATCAATCACCTACTGTGTGCCAGGCAGGGACTGTCATCAGGCCCATTTTACAGATGAGGAGACTCAGGGCTAGAGTTCAGAAGTCCCCTGCACAAGGACACACAGTGGCTGCGTGTGGCAGGGCCAGGATCTGAGCTCAGGAAGCCAAGTTCTGGGGTCTCAGCCCATCCCTGCCAAGCTCCTGCCGGGTACTGTCACACCAGGTGCTCTAGGGTGGCAGACAGGAGGTAACAGACAGGAGCACGGCCTTGGTGGCCTGGCAGCCGACTATTTGAGCTTGAATCCCGGCTCCTCTGCTTACCCGCTGTGAGAGCTTGGGCAAGTGACCTAACCTTTCAGTGCCTCAGTTTCCTCCACCATAGAGTGGGGATAGTAACAGCACATCCTTTACAGGCTGTAGTGAAAATTAAATGCATTAATATACGTAAAGCCTTTAAATAAAGCCCAATGTGCTACCTGGCAGAAAGAAACGGCTTCCTGAGCGCCGGCCAAAGTCACCACTCCCCAGCTGAGAAGGTAAGGCTCAAAGAGAGGTCACCTGCCCTAAGTCTCATTGCCAGCAAGGGATTGAACCCAGGGAGCTCTGAGTTCCTAGATGCTGCAACAATCCACTGCTTTATCCAGCTAGACAGGTGCCCCCCAGGAATGTCCCGTGAGACGTTCTCTTTCCCGAAGGTGCTTCCCGACCGGGCCTTCCCTACCTCTCTCCAGCAGCCCCTCCTCAGAGACAGCCGGTGTCAGTTCCTTCTGGCACTGACCCCCTCCCTCCTCCAGCCTGAGACACTTGGTAGAGGGTCTGAGGTCCTGGGAGGTAACTCTACCAACAGACACAGACACACACACGTGTACAAGTGTACCCTGGCCTTCCCTCTCCATCTCCCATGCTCTTTGCCTCCCGGCCCTCTATTTCTTTGTTTTTTCTTTTGAGACGGAGTCTTGCTGTCACCCAGGCTGGAGTGCAGTGGTGCCATCTCAGCTCACTGTAACCTCCGCCTCTGGGGTTCAAGCCATTCTCCTGTCTCAGCCTCCTGAGTAGCTGGGATTACAGGTGCGCACCATCACGCCTAGCTAATTTTGTATTTCTAGTAGAGATGAGGTTTCGCCATGTTGGCCAGGCTGTTCTCGAACTCCTGACCTCAGGTGATCCACCAGCCTTGGCCTCCCAAAATGCTGGGATTACAGGCGTGAGCCACTGTGCCTGGCCTCCACCCCTTTATTTCTTCATACATGAAGATCACATGGGCTAACTTACAGACCATCCCATTCTTTGGCCAAATCTTTTACCTAAGCAGGGGAGTGAGGGGTGAGACTCACCTGGCCTGAGGATGAGGCGGCCTTCATCCTGGGCCTGGACAGGGCCTGGGTGCTGGGGAGGCTGTCCTCCTGAGGGTCACCACATCCTCCCAGACTGAGCAGGGCAGTGCCCTCCAAACCCGGGTAAGAGACTGACAATGCTGTGGTGGAGAAAGGTCAGGGTGGCCAGGTAAGACTAATGCCTGCGGCAGAGCTGTGGGCTTCACAGACATCCTAGTCTGCATCTCCCCTCCCTCATCTGAGTTTTCTACAGGGGAAGTGAGGTGAAGTGATTACCCTTGGGTCAGAAAGAATCCAAAGCCTGACTCAACCCACTGAGCATCTGAATACCTTTGCTACCTCGAATGCCCACAAAAACCCTGGGAGGGAGGGATCTGGATTCTCTCTAGACAGGGAGAAAAGAGAGGCTGGGAGAGGGCGAGTTGTTTTCCCAAGAACACGCAGCTGTCTGAGCTCCCTGATCATCCCGTGACTCTTCCGGGCTCCCAGGGACCTGCCAGTCCAGTGCTTTCAAACTTCTTGGAGTCAATACACCCTGTCCAAGTCTCTTCAAAGAGTGTCCATGAACCTGGGCAGCATAATGAGTCCTCGTCTTTACACACACAAAAAAATTTTTTTAAGTAGCCTGGTGTGGTGGTGCACGCCTGTGGACCCAGCTACTGAGGAGGCTGAGGTGGGAAGATCCCTTGAGCCCAGGAGTTGGAGGCTGCAGTAAGCTATGATCACGCCACTGCACTCCAGCCTTGGTGAGAGTGAGACCCTGTCTCAAAAAAAAAGTGGTCTATGAACCCCCTGCATCAGCATCTCACTCTGCAGTGCTTGCTGGAAATCAGATCCCTAGGCCCATCAGAAAGCCTAGGGATGAGTCCTGCAATCTGGCTTTTGTTGTTGTTGTTTTGGGTTTTTGCTTTTGTTGTTTGTTGTTTTGAGACCTTTTGCAACAGGTCTCACTCTGTTGCCCAGGCTGGAGGGCAGGGTGCAATCATAACTCACTGCAGCCTCCAACTCCCGGGCTCAAGTGATCCTCCCACTTTAGTCTCTAGAGTAGCTGGGACGCACTGGTATGGGCCACTATGCCCTGCTAATGTGTTTTTAATAAAAACGACAACAAAGCATTTCCCTGGTAATTCTGACGAGTAGTAAGGTTTGAGAGCCACCTTAAAAAACCTGACAAACGCTCCCAGGATAATGCATATTTATTATTATTTAGCATAATCCTCATGTGAGGATTACTGGAGTGAGCTAAGAGCTCAGACTCTCAAGCTAGAAGACCTGTGTTTAAGTCCTGCCTCCAACTACCCGCTAGCTGTACCTCTCTGTGCCTCAGCTTTCTCCCTCTGTAAAATGGGGGTGATAATAGTGCCAGCCTCACAGAGCCCTTGTGGAGATGAAATGCATCAAACACTTAGCACAGGGTGCCCTGCACATGGGAACGCTAGACAGCCAAGTAATTGCTCTCCGCCAGGCCTGGGCTAAGCACTTTCTATCCACTTCATTTCATTTAAGCCTCATGAAGTACACATTATAAATGCCATTTCACAGCCAATCGAATTACAGAAGGGAGAAATCACTTGCTCAGGGAATACAGTCAGAGAGACAGACAAAGCTAACAGGGTCTGATTCCACAGGCCATATCCCACTCTTTTTGTTTTTTGTTTCTTTGTTTTTTTTTGAGATGGAGTCTTGCTCTGTCGCCAGGCTGGAGGGCAGTGGCGCGATCTTGGCTCACTGCAACCTCCACCTCCCGGGTGCAGGAGATTCTCCTGCCTCAGCCTCCCGAGTAGCTGGGACTACAGACACAAGCCACCACAGCCAGCTAATTTTTATATTTTTAGTAGAGATGGGTTTCTGCCATGTTGGCCATGTGGGTCTCGAACTCCTGACCTCAGGTGATCCACCCACCTTGGCCTCCCAAAGTGCTGGGATTACAGGCTTGAGCCACTGCACCCGGCCTACCCATTTAAAAGATGAGGGGCCAGGCACAGTGGCTCATGCCTGTAATCCCAGAACTCTGGGAGGCCGAAGCAGGTGGATCATGAGGTCAGGAGATCAAGATCATCCTGGCTAACATGGTGAAACCCCGTCTCTACTAAAAACACACACACACACACACACACACAAATTAGCCAGGTGTGGTGGCATGCACCTGTAGTTCCAGCTACTTGGGAGGCTGAGGCAGGAGAATCACTTGAACCTGGGAGGTGGACGTTGCAGTGAGCTGAGGTCGTGCCACTGCACTCCAGCCTGGGTGACAGAGCGAGACTCCATCTCAAAAAAATAAACAAAATAAATAAATAAATAAAAACATGAGAATGGAGATGTCCTGGGAACCAGGCTTAGCTAGAGAGACCCAGGCATTCTCTTCTACCTTGGACACTCACTGTTTCCTTTCATGAGGGCAGGGCCATGGGAAGAAAGGTGGGGACTGGGGAGCAGCATACCTGGCCCTGACGCGCCGCCACCCCATCTTGCTCCTAGCCTGCTCCTGTAACCAGCACGCCCGACGCTGCCGGTTCAACTCTGAGCTGTTCAGGCTGTCGGGCGGCCGGAGTGGGGGTGTTTGTGAGCGGTGCCGCCACCACACAGCCGGGCGGCACTGCCACTACTGCCAACCAGGGTTCTGGAGGGACCCTAGCCAGCCTATGTCCAGCCGCAGGGCCTGCAGGGGTGAGTGTGGCCTGTAGACAGACGTGGGGGGAACAGAGGCAGGGCTAGACTTCTGGGGCTGAGGGAGGAGGGGCTAGGGGCTGAGACTGAGGGAGGTGGGGCTGGGCCTGGACTCCTGGGTCTCAGGAAGGAGGGACTGGGGGCCTGGACTCTAGGCCTAAGGGAGGAGGGGCTGGGGACCTGGACTCCTGAGTCCGAGGGAGGAGGGGCTGGGGACCTGGACTCCTGGGGTTGAGGAAAGAGGGATTGGGCCTGGACTCCCCAGGCTGAGGGAGGAGACACTGTGGAATTAGGAGGGGCATCTGGGGCCCCGATACCCCATGCCCCCAGCTCCTCTGCTCATATAGCCTGCCAGTGCCACCCTATCGGGGCAACAGGAGGAACCTGCAACCAGACCAGTGGGCAGTGCACCTGCAAGTTAGGGGTCACAGGCCTGACCTGCAACCGTTGTGGCCCTGGCTACCAGCAGAGCCGCTCCCCCAGGATGCCCTGCCAGCGTGAGTCTTGAGGGCCAGGCCACAAGCCTGAGTAGAGCGGGAAGGAGACATCCCAGGTCTCCAGTGAGCAGGTGCAGTGAGGGCTGGGGCCTTGGGAATTGAGAGCCCAAGGCTGGAGGCTGGACTCCGGGCCCTCGGATAAGCAGGGACTGAAATTTTGGACTCTAGAGGAAAAGGAGGCTTGGGGCCTGGACGCCTGCGTCCCAGGAGAGGAAGGCAAGGGATGCTTACACTCTTGAGTCCTAAAGGAATAAACACTTAGAGAGTTTCAGTGCCTGGATTCCAGGGGCAGGGGCGGGGGGATCCTGGGGGAAATGACTAAGAGGTTAATTTCTCCTTTGGTCTCACAGGAATTCCAGAAGCAACAACCACCCTTGCCACTACTCCTGGTGCTTACAGCTCTGGTATGGAGGTCCCTGAGTGGCAAGTGGGACTGGGGATGGGCTGACTGGGTCCCCAGATGGGGATACATGGGTCCCCCATTGAGCCCAGTCCCAAAGGTCTGGGTGCCCCAGCTGGCCATCAAGATGGAATGGAGGGATGGGCAGGGCAGACGGCTGTGATCTAGGCCCCAGGAGCCCACTGCAAACAGCCTGACCCTCCCCAGATCCTCAGTGTCAAAACTACTGCAATATGTCGGACACCAGGGTATATATGAGCCTTCGGAGGTACTGCCAGCAGGACTATGGTGAGTACTGGGGAAGCAAGACAGCTGAAGGCTACACAGCTGGTTCTGATGACTGCTTCTAAGCCACCCCCTTTCTGGCCTTCCACTTTCTCATCTTAAATGGCAAGGAGCGTTGGATTCCAAAGGGCCCCTTCCTGATCTAGAAATTGATGGGGCAGAAGACAAATGGGGAGAGGGAGTGAGCATTCACTACCTTCCTGTGTCTCCTCTTTCTTTTTTTTATTTTTTATTTTTTGAGACAGAGTCGCGCTCTGTCGCCCAGACTCCAGTGCAGTGGCCGGATCTCAGCTCACTGCAAGCTCTGCCTCCCGGGTTTACGCCATTCTCCTGCCTCAGCCTCCCAAGTAGCTGGGACTACAGGCGCCCGCCACGTTGCCCGGCTAGTTTTTTGTTTTTTTTAGTAGAGACAGGGTTTCACCGTGTTAGCCAGGATGGTCTCAATCTCCTGACCTCGTGATGCGCCCGTCTCGGCCTCCCAAAGTGCTGGGATTACAGGCTTGAGCCACTGCGCCCGGCCCTGTGTCTCCTCTTTCACCATGTTCTTGGGCTTGCAGAGTTTCATCATCCCCTTCAGCCTGACATCTCTGAGGGATGGAAGAGATAGGGGAACTATTTGAGTAGAATGAGCTCTTGCCCTGTCTACCCTATCTCAGAGACCCTTTCTGCTTCCCTTCATGGTCCCAGATATTTGAGCCTTAGTCCCAATCCCCATAAAGACTTATCCCACAGTTCCCTAATCCCCAGTCCGCACCTGCTCCATGACCCTGGGGTCTATGACCTCAGGCTATTCAGCTCTCTTAAGACACTCGGGAGTTCGGCCCAGCCAACAAATCTAGACCAACGCCAGCTATTTCTCTCAATGTATAGGACCGCAGACTTCTTCTCCCTCAGGATCCTCATCTGGTCACTAGTGTTCTAGGCCTTCAAAGGTGGAAAGCTTTTCCCCACCTTCCACAGGGATCTCCTGCCTTGCAGACCCAGCTGGCTAGTCAAGAGTCCCACCCAGCCTCTCAGAAAGCACATTTCTCTGGCCGGGCACGGTGGCTCACGCCAATAATCCCAGCACTTTATGGGGGCCGAGGTGGGTGGATCACTTGAGGTCAGAAGTTCGAGACCAGCCTGGCCAACATGGTGAAACTCTGTCTCCACTAAAAATACAAAAATTAGCTGGGGGCGGTGCCAGGATCCTGTAAACCCAGCTACTCAGGAAGCTGAGGCACAAGAATCACTTCAACTCAGGAGGTGGAAGCTGCAGTTAGTTGAGATCACACAACTGCACTCCAGACTGGGCGATATAGTAAGATTCCGTCTCAAAAAAAAAAAAAAAAAAATTATGTTTTTCTGAATCACTATCAGTATGACCTCAGCCCTCACATTCCAAGGACCAATCTCTTCCTTCTGGTCCTCCAAATTTATCCCAGAGTCCCTCTCCCGGCAATGTGACCCCTCCTTCCCAAGAATTCCACCATTGATACCTTCTGACCCCACTGTATTAGACACCCTGGACCTGCGTCTTCTGCCCTGTCCTCAGCACCACCTACTGTAGTTTAACTCCTTGTCTCAAAGGTGTTTCCTCCAGCGGGCCCCACCCCTCACGATTTAGGGTCAAACTCTCAAAAGTTCAAGGTTTCTCTCCCCAACACCAGAAGCTCACCCACCGATCTCGGGCTCCTGCCCACTGTGACTGACCCCACGGGACCCAGAGGTACCCTGGAAGTTCCCCATGACCCGGGCTGACATCTCCCCTCCCCACAGTTCTTCGGGCGCAGGTGCTAGCGTCTGAGGCGGCGGGCCCGGCATGGCGGCGGCTGGCCGTGCGCGTGCAGGCCGTCTACAAGCAGCGGGCGCAGCTCGTGCGACGGACGCAGGAGCGCTGGTGCCCGCCGCCGACCCTGGCCTGGCGGCTGCCTGCGCCTACAGCCAGGCACCGACTACCTGCTGCTGGGCAGTGTGGTCGGCGGCCCCGACCCCACGCCCCTCATCCTAGACCGCCACGGCCTCGCGCTGCCATGGAGGCCGCGCTGGGCCCGGCCCCTGAGGCGGCTGCAGCAGGAGGAGCGCACCGGGGGCTGCCGCGGCGTTCGGGCACCCACGTCCAGCCCCAGGCCCAGGCCGGAGCATTAGATGTGGGCTGAGGCTGCCTCGAACGCCAACAAAGAAATTTTGGAGCGACCGGGAGCTGAGCCTTATACCTTGACGGTGCGCCGTAGAGAGCCAATGAGACGTCGCCGAGCCCCGACGTCACTATGCATGCGCCCACGCCACGCAGGCGTGCGGAACTTTTAGCAAAAGGCGGCAAAGAGGACTACTGGTTCCAACTGTTCCTCCTTTGGCTTGTGGCTTATTCCCCGCCAGTGATCTATTTCCCCCAATAAAGTCTCAAATCTTGGGGAATTTTTGTCTACAGACCCCTGATCGATGCTGGCACCGTCTCTGGAGGGAAGCGAACAAGGCCTTGACTCAGTACGCGGAGCTGAAGGTAGGACCACAGCACCACAGCACCCTGACAAAGTGGCCAATCCAATGAGAGCGCTCTTATGACGTCATTGGGTGCTAGTCAGATTGGTGTTGACTGATGATAGGCCAAAGCCCAATGGGCGGGGCTTGGTTGGAAAAGGTGGGAACTCTCACAAAGGGAAGGACAGCAGTTGCAGATTTCTAGAAAATTCCAGATTGTAGAAACTTTTGGTTTCTGATTGGCCTCAGGATACGCTCTGAGAAAGGAATTAAGAGACTTTGAGTGACTCATTTTTGAGAGAATAGCCAATCGGAAGCCACAGAGTGGTATGACATAACTTGGTGCTAAGGGGAATTGTATTCCCACCCAACAATTGGCTACCTGCAGGCCAGAGGGGAGTGGCTCAAAAGGCAGGAAGCGGTAAGTACCATGGAATGGAAGGTTACCACGGCCTGGGACCTTCCTTGCCACCCTGACCTCTGCCCCTGCACCCACAGCAAACAACATAATCTCAAATTTGGGTGATCTTTTCAGGAGAGTCACTGAGGGGGTACTCAGAGAGTCTTAGAGGAAGAGATGTGATTTAAGGTCCATTTGTTTGTTTCTTTCTCTTTTTAAAAAAATGTATTTTATTTATAGTTATATTTACTTATTTATTTTTTTGAGATGGAGTTTTGCCCTTGTTGCCCAGGCTGGAGTGCAATGGCATGATCTCAGCTCACTGCAACCTCCACCTCCCTAGTTCAAGCAATTCTCCTGCCTCAGCCTCCCAAATAGCTGGGACTACAGGTGCACACCACCACACCTGGCTAATTTTGTATTTTTAGTAGAGATGGGGTTTCACTACATTGCCCAGGCTGGTCTTGAACTCCTGACCTCAGGTGATCTGCCCACCTAGGCCTCCCAAAGTGCTGGGATTACAGGCATAAGCCACCGTGCTCAGTCAAAAATTTTTATTTTATTTTATTTTAATTATTTAGTTTTTTGAGACTGGGTCTCACTCTGTTGCCCAGGCTGGAGTGCAGTGGCTCTATGGTAGTTCACTGCAGCCTTGACCTACTAGGCTCAAGCAATCCTCCCACTTCAGCCTCCCAAGTAGCCAGGACCACAGGCACAGGCCACCATGCCTGGCTAATTTTGTTGTTGTTGGTAGAGACGAGGTCTTGCTATGTTGCCCAGGCTGGTTTCGAACTCCTGGGCTCGAGTGATCCTTCCACACTGGCCTGCCAAAGTACTGGGTTTATAGGCGTGAGTCACCGTGCTGGCCTAAGGTCCATTTGGACCTGGAACAAAGTGGCCAATACAAAAAGCACACTCCTATGATGTAACTGGGTGCTAGTCAGATTTGTGTTGCCTGATAATTTCCTTCCCTGAGAGAAAGGTGGGGCTCTCAGCCAATGGGGAGTCAGGATATGCCATGATGTCACAGGATACTAGGCAGGAAGAAAGGTACCTTCCAGCAAACGTTCTGAATTTGCTCTTGGTTAGATGGAAAAAGGCAAGAAATTGCCTCCAGGGAGACTATTTGACACCCATGCCACCAATAAAACGTTACATAATCTGGGGGAACCTCCCCTTAGCCTCCAGATGAACTCAGGGTGGGGGCATCTCTGAAGCAGGAGTCTTTTAAGAGATTTTCTTTTCTTTTTTTTGTAGACATGGGGTCTCGCTATGATACCCAGGCTAGTCTCAACCCCCGAGCTCAAGCAATCCTCCTGCCTCAGCCTCCCAAAGTGTTGGGATTACAGGCGTGAGCAACCGCGACCAGTCTTAAGGGATTTTTTCTTTCTTTTCCTTTCCTTTCCTTTCTTTTCTTTTCTTTTTTTTTTTTTTTTTTCTGAGATGGAGTCTCACTGTGTCACCTAGGCTGGAGTACAGTGGAGTGATCTTGGCTCACTGCAACCTTTGCCTCCTGGGTTCAAGCGATTCTCCTGACTCACAGTCTCCTGAGTAGCTGGGATCACAGCACACGCACCACCATATTCGGTTAATTTTTGTATTTTTAGTAGAGACGGGGTTTCCGCATGTTGGCCAGGCTGGTCTCGAACTCCTGACCTCAGGTGATCCACCCACCTCAGCCTCCCAAATTGCTGGGATTATAGGCGTGAGCCACCGTGCCTGGCCAAGGGATTTTCTAAGAAGGGTCCTCCGTTCCAGAAAAACTAAATTCCTTCTCTTTGTTATTTTCATCCTCTTTTGAAGCCAATTCAGTTAGGCATTCACTGCCCCCACACTCTACCTTCATATCCAATCCATGAGCAAATCCTGGCCGCATCTACAAAATATCTCCCACAATTCAACTGTTTTCACCATCTCTATTGCTACCACCTTTGTCCAAGCCACCATCACTGCTCGTCCGGATTACTACAATAGTGCCCACACTGATCTCACCACTACCCCCTAAAAGTCTTCTTCACATAGAAGCCAGGATGGTCACTTTAAAACATGTCAGGACAGACATGGTGGTTCATGCCTGTAACCCCAGCACTTTGGGAGGCTGAGATGGGAATCACTTGAAACCAGGAGTTCAAGACCAGGAAACTTGGCAACATAGCAAAACCCCATCCCTACAAAAAAAAAAAAAAAGATAGCTGGGCATGGTGGTGCACACCTGTAGTTCCAGCTACTTGGGAGGCTGAGGCAGAGGATTGCTTGAGTCCAGGAGTTGGAGGCTGCAGTGAGCTATGATCGTGGTACTGCACTCCAGCCAGGGCAACAGAGTGAGACCCCATTGCTAAAATAAACTTTCTTTTCTTCTGCATTTTTTAATGCAGAAAACAAAAAACAAAAAATAAACTCTTGAATGGTTTCCCATCACTCTCAAAATAAAACCCAAAGTCCCTGCCCTTCTCTACAAAGCCCTGCATGATCTACCTCCACCACATGACCGATCTCACCTCTTATAAGTCTTCCTCATTCACACTACTGCAGCCACACTGGTCTTCTTCCTGTTCCTTTAAAAACCAAGCACACTTGCGCGGGCGCGGTGGCTCATGCCTGTAATCCCAGCACTTGGGAGGCCAAGGCGGGCGGATCATGAGGTCAGGAGATTGAGACCATCCTGGCTAACACGGTGAAACCCCGTCTCTACTAAAAATACAAAAAATTAGCCAGGTGTGGTGGTGGATGCCTGTAGTCCCAGCTACTCCAGAGGCTGAGGCAGGAGAATGGTGTGAACCCGGGAGGTGGGGCTTGCAGTGAGCCAAGATTGTGCCACTGCACTCCAGTCTGGGTGACAGAGCAAGACTCAGTCTTAAAAAAAAAAAAAAAAAGCACACTCTGCCCCAGGGCCTTTGCACTTGCTGTTCTCTCATCCTGGAACACACCTTTTCGTGTAATGGCAAGCCAGTTTCCCTACTTCATTGAGACCTTCCATTAGGCAGGTTAGGCTAGCTCTGTTGGCTCTACAGAGTTTATTTAGTTCTGGCTGGGTGTGGTGGCTCATGCCTATAATCTCAGCACTTTAGGAGGCCGAGGCTGGCGATCACTTAAGCCCAGGTCTAGACCAGCGTGGGCAACGTGGTGATACTCCATCTCTACAAAAAATACAAAAATTAGCCAGGCATCGTGGTGTGTGCCTGCCTGTAGTCCTCATACTTGGGAGGCTGAGGCAGGAGGATTGTTTGAGTCCAGGAGGTCCAGCCTACAGTGAACTGTGATTGGGCCACGATACTCCAGCCTGGAGCAAGACCTTGTCTCAAAAAAAAAAAAAAAAAAAGAAAAGAAAACACAAAGTTTCTTTCTTGCTCATATACATGTTCCATGCAAGTTGGCAAAGGCTGGTTTTCCACACAGTCAAGGACCCAGGCTGAGAGATGTTCACCATCTTGTAGCACCAGCCATAACCCAGGGCATCCTTGATCACTGAGGCAAGGCAAGAGGAAAAGCATTGAATGGTCTCATGCAAGCAAAACAGCTTTGGCCCAGCCCTTCCAATCACATTGGGATTACTCATGTGGTCCCACTCAATTGTATGAAGGTGGGGACGTAGAATTCCCTCCCCGTGCCCAGTAACAGAGAAGAACTGTCAAATTCCTTTCCTGTGACTGCCATAACAAATTAACCATAAACTCAGCAGCTGAAACAACACAAATTTATCATCTTACAGCTCTATAGATCAAAAGCCCCACATGGGTTTCACTGGGCTAAAATCAAGGTGCTAACGACGCTGCATTCCATCTGGAGCCTCTAAGAGAGAATCTGTTTCCTTTCTATTCCCAGTTGCTAGAGGCCACCCACGTTCCGATTCATGACCCCTTTTTCCATCTTCACAGCCAACCACGACAAGTTGAGTCCCTTTCACACTTCAAATTTTTCCTGCCTCTTCTATCCTCACATCTCTTTCTGACCATGGCTGGGAAAAGTATTCTGCTTTTAGGGACTCCTATAATTAGACGAAGGGCACCCAGTCTACCACCATACCATCCTAAATGCACCCGATCTTGTCTGATCTCAGAAGCTAAGCAGAGTCAGACCCTGTTAGTTCTTGGATGATGAACTACGCCCCATCTTGGAGATGGGGCCACCCAGATAATCCAGAATAATATCTCCCCACCTCAAGGTCCTTTTGTTTTGTTTTGTTTTGAGACATTCTTGCTCTGTCGCCCAGGCTGGAGTATAGTGGCATGATCTTGGCTCACTGCAACCTCCGTCAGACAGAAAACAAACAAACAAACAAAAAAAACAAATAGAAAAAAACAAAACAAAACAAAAATGAAAAAATCCCCCCAAATTAGCCAGGCCCGGTGGTTACACATCTGTAATTCCAGCTAGTCGGGAGGCTGAGGCAAGAAAATCGCTTGAATTGAGCAGGTGGAGGTTGCAGTGAGCCGAGATCATGCCACTGCACTCCAGCTTGGGCAACAGAGCAAGACTTCGTCTCAAAACAAACAAACAGACAAAAACCACACAAATCCTAGCACTGCTGAGCCATGTCCCTCAGTTTTCTCATCTATAATATGACATGATAATCGTAATAGAAAATAATCTCCAGGGTATGTTGTGAGGATTAAATTAGTTAATATATACAGTGGGTTTAGAACAGTGCCTAGCGCAGACCGAGAGCTGTATGAGTTTATTATTCATTTATTTATTTTGAGACAGGGTCTTATTCTGTCTTCCAGGCAGGAGTGCAATAACAGAATCACAGCTCAATGCAACCTCGACCTCCCAGGCTCAAGGGATCTTCCTGCCTCAGCCTCCCAAGTAGCTAGGACTACAGGCGCATGCCACCAGGCTAGGTTTGTTTTGTTTTCGCTTTTTTTTAAAATAGAGGCAGGGTTTTGCTGTTGCCCAGGCTGGCTTTGAACTCCTGGGCTCAAGCAGTCCTCCCACCTCAGCCTTCCAAAGTGCTGGGTAATCCCATCACCAGGCGTGAGTCACTGCTCAGGGCCTTGAGTTTGTTATTAATATTATTTAGACTGGGTGCAGTCTTTCATGCCTGTAATCCCTGCACTTTCGGAGGCTAAGGCTGGTGGATCACTTGAGGTCAGGAGTTCGAGACCATCCTGGCCAACGTGGTGAAACCCCGTCTCTACTAAAAACAGAAAAATTAGGCTGGGCACGGTGGTTCATGCCTGTAACCCCAGCACTTTGGTGGGGACAAGGTGAGCAGATCACCTGAGGTCAGGAGTTCGAGACCAGCCTCACCAACATGGTGAAACCCCATCTCTATTAAAAATACAAAAAGTAGCTGGGTGTGGTGGCGTGCGCTTATAGTACCAGCTCCTCAGGAGGCTGAGGCAGGAGAATTGCTTGAACCCGGGAGGTGGCTTGCAATGAGCCGAGATCACACCACTGCACTCCAGCCTGGGTGACAGAGCGAGACTTCTTCTCAACAAAAAGAAAAAAAAGAAAAATTAGCTGAGCATGGTGGTGCACAGCTATAGTCCCAGCTACTCTAGAGGCTGAGGCAGGAGAATCACTTGAACCCAGGAGGTGGAGGTTGCAGTGAGCCAAGATGCGCCATGCACTCCAGCCTGGGGCAACAGAGCAAGACTCTGTCTAAAATAATATATATAATATATTATATATTAATATATATATGAAATTTAAACACCCAGAGTCCACACCTCCTCCAGGAGACTGGAACCCAGAAGGGGAGATTAGGGAGGATTTTTCTAGGCTCCCAGGGGCAGTGGGAGTTGCAGGCAGGGAGAGAGGGGTGAGGAGGCCAAGAGGGACTGTGGGAACTACCCGGGCCTGTAGAAGCCTGGTGCTGCCGCCTCCCACTCAGGGGCTGGGGAGATGGGAGATGAAAGCATGGTGCAGAGCAGGCCCCATATGTTCTTCATGACCCAAACTTTGTTCCCAGCGCCCGAGACGAATAGGCGTGAAATCCACATCTGGGACCCACCTCCGGCCTGGTCGTTCCCTCCCGTCCTGGGCACCGAGCCCAGTCTGTTTTTGCGCTATAATGGAGGCAGCACAGGTGGCTTCCAGAGCTCCGAGGAGGCCCCCACCCACCTCATGGCATTGCCTGATGGCTTCTCGGAGGAGGGGACTCCTGAAGTATATAGAAGTCTGAGTAGGAATTTGCCCAGCAGAGAAGGGAGAAAGGGAGGCCGGTTAGAGGAAACAGTTTGGCAAAGATCCCAGGGCAGGAGGTCTGTGTGGTGAGAGAAGAGATGAGGCTGGGGACTGGGGGTGGTCAGGGTATATGGGGTCTCTCAGGCCAGGCTGAGGACCTGGGCTTTTTTTCCCCCAGGGCACTGGGGAGCCATGGGAGGTCTGTGAGCAGGGGAGGGGCAGAATCAGCTTTTTGTGAGAGACACACCGTGTTAAAACAGAGTGACACGGGCAATCGTCATCATCACTGAGGTGGCTCAGCTCACTGGGAGAGCCCAGAGAGTACCCCAAACCCAGCCTGCAGGTAAGAAAACTTCTCTGAGGTGAATCTTCAAGGACATTAGAAGAATCTGGTCATGACAAGAAAGGCTGAGGAGGGAGACTCTGTCCAGAGGTACAGGGGAGCCGTGGGAGAGGCAGGGTCCACTCTGAATATAACACAACCACTCAGGGGCCGGGCATGGTGGCTCTCACCTGTAATCCCAGCATTTTGGGAGACCAGGGTGGGAGGATTGCTTGAGGCCAGGAGTTCAAGACCAGTCCAGGCAGCATAGCGAGACCTCTATCGCTACAAAAAAATTAAAAATGACTGGTGTGTTGGCCTGGCGCGGTGGCTGACACCTGTAATCCTAGCACCTTGGGAGGCCGAGGCTGGGGGATCACCTGAGGTTGGGAGTTCAAGACCAGCCTGACCAACATGGAGAAGTCCTGTCTCTACTAAAAATACAAAATCAGCTGGGCGTGGTGGCGCATGTCTGTAATCCCAGCTGCTCGGGAGGCTGAGGCAGGAGAATCGGCTTGAACCCAGGAGGTGGAGGTTGCAGTGCTGGGATTACAAGCAAGAGCCACCGTGCCCGGGGGGCCACAGTCCCTATGTTTTTATTTCATTCACTCACTTATTAATTCATTCAACATATTCTCCTGTGGTTTCCCTGGAAAATTCTGACACCCTGACCTGAGTCAAACTAAGGACTTGCCTAGTCTGGGAGGGTGGGGTAGGAGAGAGACCTGGGTACAATGAGATTTGGTATGATATTCAACAATGGAGGCAGCGCAGGGCACTGTGGGAGCCTAGAAGAAGCACCTGGACATGCCTTGGCGTTTAGGGAAGACGTCCTGGAGGAGGCAAGGCCCTCCATGGGCACTGCAGAAAATCGAAGTGTCACCCAGGCACATGGGAACTGGCAGACTCTCCAGGGAAAGATATCATGAGCATGGTTTCATTCAGTAATGCCTGAGTTCTCTCCTGAGGACCCCTGTACACCAGGCTGTGTGTGCAGTGAGGCTGGGGACTCAGAGATGGGCCAGGCTTGGGCCCTCTGGTGGAACGCATGGGGACACAGTCCCTTTCTAATGAGATGTATGCTCTCATGGAGGTAGCACAGGGCATTGTAAATATTCACAGCAAGCACTGACCCAGCCTGGGGGGTCAAGGAGGGCTTCCTGGAGGAGGAAAGCCCTACATTTTAGGTAGACTCTGCTCTTCCTGCGGTATCAGTCAGCCTTTCACTTTCTGTATAGCTCTAGTTCCTTCATCGCCTCTGCCTCTGTCGGGTTCCATATCTCTCTTTCTTTCTTTTTGAATATTACTAAATAAAAATAGAGATGGAGTTTCACCATGTTGCCCAGGCTGGTCTCAAACTCCTGAGCCCAAGCAGTCCGCCTGCCTTGGCCTCCGAAAGTGCTGGGATTGCAGGTGTGTGCCACCGTGCCCAGCCAGATTCCAGGTCTTATTTTAGTGACAGGTTGGCTGTCACTAAAAATTACCACAAACATGGTGGGTTATCACAACAGAAATTCATTGTCTCACAGCTCTAGAGGTCAGAAGTCCAAAATGAAGGTGTTGGCAAAGCCATACTCGCTCCGCAGACTCCAGGGGCGAATGTTTCATGCCTCTTCCAGCTCCTGGTGGCTCCTGGCATTCCTTGGCTTGTAGTTGCCTCATTCCAGCCTCTGCCTCCGTCTTCACATGGCCTTCTCCCAATCTCACTATGGCTTCTTTAATCTTATAAGGACACTTGTCATTGGATTTAGGGTCTACCCAGATAATGCAGGGTGATTGCATCTCAAGATCCTTAACTTTTTTTTTTTTTTGGAGATAGTGTCTTGCTCTGTTGCCCAGGCTGGAGTACAATGCTGTGATCTTGGCTCACTGCAGCCTCGACCTCCTGAGCTCAAGTCATCCTTTCACCTCAGCCTCTCAAGTAGCTGGGACTACAAGTGTGCATTGCCATGCCTGACTAGGTTTTTTATATTTTTTGCAGAGGCTGGGCACAGTGGCTCACACCTGTAATCCCAACATTTTGGGAGACTGAGGTGGAAGGATCATGAGGTCAGGAGTTTGAGACCAGACTGGCCAACATAGTGAAACCTTGTCTCTACTAAAAATAGAAAAAGTTAGCCAGGCTTGGTGGTGGGCCCCTGTAATCCCAGCTACTTGGGAGGCTGAGGCAGGAGAATCGCTTGAACCCGGGAGGCAGAGGTTGCAGTGAGCTGAGACCGCACCACTGCACTCCAGTCTGGGTAATGGTGCGAGACTCTGTCTCAAAATATATATATCTATATATATATTTATATGCATATTTATGAATATCTATATGTAGGCATCTGTGTTAGTCAGTTTTTGCATTACTATAAAGAAATACCTAAGGCTGGATAATTTATAAAGAAAAAATTCAATTGGCTCAAGATTCTGCAGGCTGTATAGAAAGCCTGACACTAGCATCAGTTTGGCTTCTGGTGAG